>NC_143012.1:303018149-303169967 GCF_055824585.1 Amblyomma mixtum | reverse complement strand
GCCGTTGTGTCATCTCGACGTGGATATGAGCTAAAAATAGACTGCAACGAGGACGCTGGAGCACGGCGGAAAAGATCGCCCGTCAATGCCATGCGGCGATACTTCGGCTGCTCGCCGTGGGCGGTGCGCCGGTGCCGCATTTGGCTGACACACGTTGGCTACCACTGATGTATCGCCAGTGATTTTCTATATTCGGAAACTGACAGCTGGTCTCCAGATCACGAATACGGCGTGGGCCTCCGAGGCGCTATAGCGATTCCCGCCCTGTAGTGCGCACATGCCCAATAATTTCGGAAAAGAGTTTGAAAATTCGAAAATTGTAAGATACTTTTACGGAAATATTGAGAGAAATGGTCTGTTCTTCTGATGTGTAGCAAAATCTTTCTTTTAGAGTGTGTTCATTGATCGCATCGAACAGTTAAGACTGCCATAGAGAACCAATGGGGAGCGCTTTTCATGATATCAAAAACGTTAATACAAAAAAACCAAGACTGCCATCTGGTGATGTGCGGATATATTGAGTGTTGCAGTGAGATCTCACATTAGATGAAAAAATTGCGTTCTTAAAGGGTTTCCCGCTCAAAACTTATTTTTTCCAGAATTGTCGGTATGTAACAACCAAATTTTGATTCTTTAAAAGTGCAGCAGCCAATAGCTAGAGAAGGGTGTTAGCCCAGAAGGCTGTAACAGCGTGAACAAGAAGCAGGCAGTTGGTTGGTTGGTAACAACTTTATTCATAGTCCTGCAGAGCTTTCGCCGACAGGGCCTTAGGTCTCCCACGTGGTCTTTAACGTGCACGACGTTGTACAGCACACGAGCGCGTTTTGTGTTTCGCCTCCACCGAAACGCGGCCGCTGCATTTGGGATCGAATCCGGGTACTTTGGCTCAGTAGCAGGCGCAATGCCCCGATGGCTACCCGTTGTAAATGTGGATGCGGATAAACTTATAAGAAATTAGACATGCAGATGGGGTGAAGGGAGTTTCGCTCAATAAATATTTTCAAGGCCTATGTTTAAAAATAAACAAAAAAATAAAAATGATCCGTTCAAAACAAATTAAAATACAAAGAAGCATGCGAAATGTGGACTTTATAGTGTATTGATTCCTACAGAAAATCATAGGTGAGTCCTCCAAGTTGCTCTCGATCAAAACGCACCAGAGTACTGAGCTATCTGGGTAGCTGTGGATCCGTTAGTCAAGCTGGTAGCCAATCGCGACCATTCTTGACTTACCAGACTGACGTAATATTTGCAGCCATTTCTGTCTTGCACAGTGCTGCAATGCCTTTGTGACATGGAATGTAGCTATTAAGCATGAAATTCATAAGAACTGCTGGAGGCTTTATATAGCACCAAGTGGTACGGAATTCACACACATCGCACCTGTTAATATCAAAATGTGCGCTATGCAGTGCACTCCTAAGCTGCGACTGACGGATGTAGGCATTTGGGTGGTGTCCTTTCCCAACGAGCATTAGTACCAGAATAGTTTCGAAGAGGAGCTTCATTATGTATTAGCATAAAAAAAAATCAGGACAAGAAACTAACAAACAATAAAAATAAAATATTAAATCAAGACCAGCACGTCCTAAATGTAAGCCCTGGTACCGCCGCACAGCTTGTTCCAAAGCGTTCAAAATGCAGTGGCACAACAGTTTCAGCCACACCGTCGGCCGAGAAAACAGCCACATGGGAAATCACCATAGCATCTAATGGCGAGAGGAGGGGGGGGGGGGGGAGGGCAATGAAAGGAGTAAGAACGCGCACTGCCTGGCATAAGCAGCTTCAACCTACAGCGACGCAATTAAAGATCTCCACGTGGGCCCCCTTATAGGACGGGCAGCACGGACGGTGCATTATTCACAGGGGAAAAAGGCTGCTCGGAAGGCGTTTCCCTGGCATACCCGGAACGTGCTCTCCGGTGCAGAGAAGCCTGCGTAGCATATTTTTGCTTTTTTTTCTCACTCTCTCTCTCTGTCTCGCTCTCGATCGGTGCTTACGGACACGCGACAGAGCACGTTCGAAGGAAACACTCCGCACTGGGAAAGTTAGCGCGGAAGTAAATTAAGGCAGAGGGGGCACGCTAACCAATTTATTATTCCCGCAGCGAATTAGAGCCACCGCGGTTGCTGCACCATAAAATCCCGGACCTAATCTTTTTCAAGGTGTCCGGAAAGAGGCAGGGAGAGAGGGAGAGAAGGAGGGATTGAAGCTTACGCGTGCTGCCAGCACCTGTGTTTCGTGACTAATGCGCAAATATTTCACGCGACTTCCTGGTAGTCGCTGGTACAGTCGCCCACAGAGTTGTCTACAGGGCTTACACTCCGTGTCGTCTGCGTTGCGCAGTGCTCAGAGCGACGTCTAGCGCCAGCGCCTGGTTCGAGATTGCGCACGTCTGATGCTCAGACGATACTCAAAGATGCGCTCTCTTGAACCAGGCGCTGCCGTTAGACGTCGCTATGCGCGCTGCGGAGCGCAGACGACGCGGATTTTGAGCCCTCTAGATAAGTCTATGGGTGACTGTTCAACCATACCATCTGCTATAAATAAAAATTTGTTAGGTGTGACTTCCCTTGGGTTGCCAAAGGCTCGTAATTCCGAGGACGAAATCAGGTCCTTCGCCTCCCTCTTCCGCCAGCTCACTGAGTGCGAAAATGACACTCCGTTCCCCCTCTCCTACGAATGTATGCAGAGCTCTGAGAGATGCCACTGCTCTGCAGCCTGTTTGTACTGAATGGTCGAGCACAAGCTATTATCAAATAACTGTAAAGGCTGCAATGAGAGCGTTTTGAAACTCCCACTCGCTTCCCCGAGGCCACCTCTGTCCAGGGTACTCTTACAGAGTCTGCCCTCACTGCTGCAGTCGGATGCAACTACAAAAGGAAGCCGCAGATGCCCCTCAAAGGAGATCCTCATGCCAATTTCGTCGACCGATTTTCATGACGACGGTGTTAACCTGATTAAGCAGTGGCTATTCTCCTTTCACCTGCCACTCCCTGTGATTTCACACTAGCAGGTCCAAAAGGATCGGTCAAGGAGGAGAATCGGTAAACCAGGAGACCTGATCGATGCCATTGGCTGGAGGCGCTCCCTTGAGGGGCATTCGAACCATAGTTCTTGAGTTGTGTCCGACTGCAGTGCTGCACATGCAAGGGACACTTGCCGCTGGTATGTGTAATGTGGCTCGCAAACCCGAATATCTTCTGCAGCCACATCATAATTTGAAGAGTGGTGTTTGCGCCATGCGCACTATCTGCTTTCTTAACTACGTTTGTATGCTAGCCTAACTTATGATTGAGTATACGCCATTGGATATTCTTTCATCCATATCCGGACTAGCCTGAGAGATATATTACCAAGCAGTATATCCAGTTACCATTAAATAATGCTTAGTCCTCCTGAATATAGCTACATACTGCGGCTGGCGTGTATTTACTCAGCGTGAACTGAGACTGACACCTTTTTGATGCATGAGCGACCACGTCTGCAATAAAATTGCAGTTAAGCTTGTTTGTATTGATCGTCTCATAAGTGACACAAAAAAAGGCAAAGATGTTGGCGTACCCCTTCCAAGTAGAGCGGCCGTGGCGGTCGAATTTCGATGGAAGTGGAATTCTAGAGGTCCGTGAACTGTGCGATATCAGTGCACGTCAAAAAACCCCGAGGTGGTCGAAATTTCCGGAGCTCTTCACTACGGCGTCCGTCATAGCCTGAGTCGCTTTGGTACGTTAAACCCCATAAACCAACCATAACCAAGTAGAGCGGGTCGTTTGAAACAGCTGCTCGTTTTTCGTGTTTAATTAAAAACGATTAGTGGCATCCTCTGGTGGAAGAAACGAAACTTCATTAAACCGGAGCACAATTTTTCAAACTTTTATGAAGCCTTTCAACAAGATTTATGAGCAATCCTTTACGTTCACTTTTTAGTTGTAGGCAGTCTCACTAAAACTAAATTTAACTACGCTGGAAACCAACCCTGATTAATGGCCGGGTCAGTTCACGTTCCGCAATAAAGGAATCGTGCACAAAAAAAATTAATAAACTCTGGAAAACAAGGCCATGCCCGACAAGTCATTGATATTAGTAGCACATTATGCTCCATTTTGCATATAACAACAGTTAAACCATGTCTTTTCATGTACAATGCAAAGAACCAACGGGAAAGAGTATGGCTAAACCTGACCGAGACTACTTGCTCTCTTTAATGCAGAAAATGGTTATATGGCGCGTACGCTAAGTTTTTTCCTACACTGAACGCTACGTCAGGAGCACTGAGCTGAGCTTGATAATTAATTGAGATGGAACTTCATCTAGACAGTGATAAAAATTACGCATGTTTTTAACAGCGTAAATTGTGTAAATGATCACGTATAGCAAACACTGCATACATCGTCGTGTACATAGGAGAAGTTACCTATATTTTCTTCGGATCACCCTGCGAAAATAGGAGGACGATAAAGAGGAAGAATTGGCTGAAAACCAAATGGAAGAGAGCCCCGATGAGATATATGGGCTGATGCGGGCGGTCGATTGGAGCATGATTCTGGAGCACTGGCGCACCGTGTATTGCATCTGTAACTGCATTCTTTTTTTTTGTTACATTTAATGCAACTTAACGCAAATAGGCTGAAGACTTTTGGGAGACGTGTACATTACCATCAATGCAGCTTAATGAACCCTTGAAATGATGGAAAACGATAAAGACAAACGAAGAAGTAACTTGAAACAGGCTCGCAATTCTTCCTGATCTTCGCGAAACGGCAAATCTTCGCTTTGAGATTCCAAGCCACTGCGCTTCTTCATTACCAGCAAAGATAAGGGGTGTTGTCAGGACTAAGAATTCAAGATGTCTTCTGCCAATCTTTTTTTCCGCACAAATGATTGCTATGAAAGAATATCACCACGCATAAGCATGCTTTCGAGCCGTGGATGACGGCATTGCTATTTGTTTTACGTTACACAATAGGCTGTCGGAAGTGACTAAGTGAGCCCGACCCTTTGCTCTCATGGAGAGCTGACTTTGCTCCGGCTTTATTAGTAAAACTGGAGCAAAAGTCTCTGAAATGTGATTGCAGATACAGGTCGTCATTACCAGAGTCACTCAAGCAGGCGTAATTTCAAGCTCAATTCAAAGCTCAGTGACTGTGAAGATCTCCTTGCAGCAATACTCCTTTGATGTTCCGTCTTGAGATGGCGTCTGCATTAGAATAAGGACACTGACCTGAATTGTGCAGCTTGTCGAGTTTGGAATACGTCAGAAAAAAGTTACTTTGTATACTGGGGTGTTTTTTTTTTTTTTTTACACGTACACTGATATGTCTTTTAAAACTTGAAGACAGTCGTCGGTACGGCTGAAGCAGACATATTGGGCAGCAAGCTGGGCATTATGCACGTGACAGAGATCAGTAAGTGGGTGATTAAGTGACTAACTTAACTGATCAACTTTATTTTTACTTTAAGAGGCAAGGCTATATTCTTAAATCTAACACGATCAAGATCGAAGTTGAGCCAAGTATTTCAATTTTCTTAATCGATAATGCGGTTCGAAATATAGAACTAAAATACGCATTTTCCGCATTGCACATTCGCAAATTTGCGTCACTTCGCATGGCATCTTCACCGATATCAAGTTAAGTTCTACATCATAAAATTAAAAACAGCGTCCGACATCGATTTATGTATATGCAATGTGTGGAAGTCAACTCAACGAGCTATAAAAAGCGTATTTTTGACACAATATATTTCGGACCACAATTTCGATTAAAAAAAATAGAAACAGGGCTAGCCTTCACTATGACGTCCTTCAATTTCGCACTATAACCTTGCGCCCTCAAAACCAAAGTAAAGAAAAGTGATTGGCTGATTTAAGTTAATCCTCTAAATATTGAGCTCTGTCACGTACATTATGTCCGCATTGCTATATAATCCACACGCATAGACCACACTGGTGCATCTTATACAGTGTTTAAAATGAACATCTGTAAACGGCAAAACAAATCCCCTGTATACGGCCGGTTTTTTGTCTATTCTTCTTCTGATAAATTCTCTCGCCTGTTTTATTTTGGGACCTTCTACCTGTAACGTTTGAGCTCATAAGCAGCTAGAGGTGCTGGAAACTCGAAAATTGAAAATTTGTTTTTTGAGGAAAGGATTTGACGCAGTGACGCATTGACTGTCTCACATATCTCGGTGGACGCCCGAATCGCGCCGTATGGCAAGGGGTAAAGGAGGAAGTGCAAGAAGAAAGGAAGAAAGAGGTGCCGTAGTGGACGGCTCCGGAATAATTTTCACCATCTGGGGATCTTTAACGTGCAATAACATCGCACAGCAAACGGGCACTTTTATGCGTAGCATATTGCAATCACTCAATTCAGCCCTTGGGCGCGGCCGGGCAGCCACCAAACCACGTGACGTGACGTCATGTCACGTGGTTTGGTGACGTCACGTGACGTGACGTAAACCGAACCACGTGAAAAAAGGAAAAAAGAATAAAAGAAAAAGAAAAAAAAAACAAAGAAAAAAAAGACGGCTGAGCATGGTGGCGGTTGCCACCGCCCCGTTTCAAAGGGGGCGCTCCTATCCATCCATCCATCCATCCTTACGTCACGGAGGAAAAGCTGCTGAGAAAATCGAGTGCCGCCAAGCAATACCTCGCGCAAAAAGACCGCGCAATATGCAACGCATTCTTGGCTTAACCAAGCTAAGCCTGGGCATCTTTTTTTGTGTTTCGCCTCCATCGAGACGCGGCTGCTGCTGTCAGATTCGAACCCGGGTACTCTGGTTCAGTAGACCAGCGCCTTAACCACTGAGCCACCACGGTGGGTCCAGTAACCGGGTCTGTTACGTAAAGATAGGTTCGTCAACGGCTCGCACAACGGGGGAGGGAGTTATGAAGGAGGTAAGGGGCGCTAACTGCCTCACTCTGGCTGGATCCATGAACCGCGCCAGTAGGGAAATGATGAAGGCCGTCGAAGGAAGAAAGAGAGAGAGTAGCGGAGGTAAAGACCACGCACCCTGCTTCTCAAGCAAATGAAAGGACCACGAAAAGTAAATCGTTACGAAATACACCCCTCGTTTCTGTCGAAAAAAGAGTCAGTGACTCAGCTAATTTTGGCAGCTGCTGATACTTCTGATGATGATGACGACGATGTCTAAGAAGATGATGTGTCAATGAAGAGGCTAACTTGACACTAATAGTATCACAATGCGGAGTAATCTAAAGTAGGGCATTTTTGTCCGCGTAGGTCACTAGCTTTAGACCGACGTACCAGAAGCCGTTGGCGAACCTGTCCCTAATCCTCTCCTAACTGCACTCTTTCCCAGCTTGCGTCAGTACCTATGTCCGAGTGCTCGCTGCTTCGTATGCGCTAGCATTAGACCGGAAGTGGAATGGCCACGCGCAATTGAATTTATTTAAAGCCTATTTAACGGTTTCCGACTTCTCGGTTATAAGCAGAGAACACTCTCCTTTAAAAGCCGTAAATATTTGTCGAATTGATGAAAAAAAGCAATGCAATGACCTGCTGTTTTATTTTAATGCTTAAACAAGCGTCACACTTTGCCTCTCGCGGCGGCAGTCCCTTTTTTAACTATCGTGTAATTGTTTTTCAGTCAATGCCCCGTGATGGCTCCATGATACAATCGCGGAAGACGGATAGGAGCCCATCATGTCGTTCTTTTCTGCTTTCACTCGTTTCCCAGCAGATGGTCGGATCATGCTTATCCAGTTTCCTGGCAACTTTCATTTCATTTTTTTTTCTTGCGAGGGGGGGGGGGGGGGGGGGGAAGGGCGATGAAGCCTGCGCGCCGAATCATGTGCCTTTATTTTCCCTATTTGGGCGGAAAGCCAATGACTGGTTTGATCAAATGAAAGAGTTTGATCAACCTTGAGCCTGTTTCTTTCCGGTATACATCAAGCACAATAGAATGTCTAAACAAGTTTTCCAATTCTCACTAAAAACCTCCTGCTTCGTAATCATTAGTGATCCGTACTTACCGGTAACAGCCGCTTTTTGCATTTTCATTAAACAACACTTTGAAAAATACGACAATCTGAGCAACAAAAATAAATAACAAAAACAAGCTTCTGTTTCTTTTTATCTTAAAGATTAGGCCAGATCGTCGGAAACATAGTTAACAAAAACAAAACGATGGTTAGATATTTCGAAGGTCAAATGAATCACAGAACAGGCAGAAGTAAAACCTTAATTCCTCCTGTTTACAAGAAGACTGCAGGGTTCACTGAGCGACATCTGGGGATTCTTAAACGACCGCGCAAAACATAGAGAGAAAGCAGAAGGTAGAGGGCGCGGGGGGGGGGGGGGGGGGGGGGAGGCGGCGGCGGAGTTGTGGAAGAAAATTATACAGTTACAAAACAAGATCCAACAAGTGCCCTAAAACGAGCCTCTACGTGCTTGCTTGTCAAAATAAACACGGCGTCAAAAACCTCAGGCGCGAAGCGTGGCATGGACTTGCTCAAGGAGACGGGCGGCGCTGTCTTGAGGGCAAACGCTTCGGTGTTTGCTCCCACGCCACTCGTACTGAATTTCACTATTTGGGATTATGTCCCTGACGTGGGGTATATTTGCAGATCAAATTCGAGCATCGCTTGCTAACCAAACACAAAAAAACAGGCACCTCTTTCTTTATCTTTCTCTTTCATGGAAGGAATTCTGACCGCCCCAGTAATGCGATTAGCGTTCACTTTGCTTCGCCAGGGACGAGGCTTTTCAGAGATTACGTGCTCTCCTCGTCTACGCGCAGGGTAGTAGAAACAAAGAAAGAAATTCGGGTTGCCCAAAGCGCTCCAAGGAGGATTACGGTGTTTCTTTTGCGGCGAAGATCCGGGGGCCGCTGTCAAGGCTAAATAAAGACTCGGCCTCTTCTCAGAAGCCGCCGCTTCATTCGTTCCCAATCCTCCTAAGTGCACGCGCGCGCATGGTAAAGGACGTGTTTCTGCACACGTTCAAGTCTCCGCATACGCGAATACCGACCTCGGTTACAACCGCCCTGGTGAAACACTCTTCGCAGCCAACTTATAGCAGCTCACTGTCGTCTCCTGAAAGGGTAGTGAACGAAACTCTCGTCTCGGAAGCCACCACACTTTCGTTGATGCAACGCCGCTACGGTGGTTCTGTGCTTAGCGCGCTTGACTGCTCAAACCGAATACACGGGCTTAGTTCCGTTCGCTACGGACGCATTTCGATGGAGGCGAAACGCAAATGCCCATGCACTGTGCGATGCCAAGGCACCTTAAGAGCCGCACGTGGTCGGAAATAATCCGGAGCTCTCTACTGCGCACTGTCGGGCATTAAGCCTCATATACCATACCATAGTTTCATAGATGTGTGCTATGTGCAGTCAGCATGAAATGAAACGCAAACAAAAAAAATAAAAACAGCAACAGCAAAACGGGGAGATTTTAGCCGGAGAAAATGGGCACTGCATGGCGCGAATACTCTTGCATGGAAGTGCAATTGAAGTAAGCCTGTATTCTTCAGCATCTAATATTTTTGTGTTCTTTTGTTCCCGGTACTCTCCTATGGGTCAGAAACGTGGAGGCTAACGAAGAGGGTTCAGCTTAAGGACAACGCAGAGAGCTTTATAAAGAAAAATGAAAGGTGTATTGTTAAGAGACTGGAAGCGCGCAGTGTGGATGAGGAAACAAACATTGGTTAATGACATCCTAGTCGAAATCAAGACGAAGAAATGGGCTTGGACAGGGCATGTAATGCGAAGGCAAGATAACCGATGGTCCTTAAGGGTAACGGAGTTGATTCCAAGAGAAGACAAGCCTAGCAGGGGGCGGCATAAAGTTAGGTGGGCGGATGATATTAAGAAGTTTGCGGAGCTACGGTGGCCGCAACTCACAAAGGACGGGGTTAATTGGAGAGACATGGGAGAGGCCTTTGCCCTTCAGTGGACGTAGTCATGCTGATGATGATAATGATGATGGTGGTGGTGGTACGTCTACTCGTGCTTACGCAACTGAACGAGTTAGCGGGAAAGCAACCGGGCGAGACACACTGCGCATGTGTGCATGTGCTCATCAGGGAGAGTGCCTGTTCGCGTGTTTTGTGCGTGCTGTGCATGTGCTGGTGCGTGTTTGCTCGTTTGTGCTCGCTCCTCAGTGTCTGGAGGGTGTCACTGATTCATCGCGCCTCGCCTCCTACTCACGAAAACATGTTTACATGGATGCCACGAAAACACTTGTGTTGTCTACCCCTCTGTTCTCCTATTCTCCTTCGTTGCAGCTGTCGCTGAGCATCATAGATGTCATCTCGGATCTCCAGTGCGAACTGGGAAGAGTTGTCAGAGTAGACGGGGCGATAATTGCTTCGGAGGGTGGGAGTCGAGATGTTTTCGCAGCGGGTGCTTGACATTGAGACGGATGGGGTTCCTGAAATGCGCCGCTTCACCTCGTTAATCTATGCGGCTAGCAGAGCACACTGGCGCGCATAGTTGGCAGTAGCGCGATGGCATTACGCAGACCACCGTTGAGGCTACGTATGCGGATATTAGTTGGTCGAAAAATCTCGATCGGCACGATTAGATGTCGCTGTAAGCGAGACAGATGATTACGTGTGCGTGGTAGGAAACAGGTGCTGTGTGTCCAGTATCTATGGGAGTTCTTTTTTTTTAAGCTCTGAGGTCCATTCTAGAATTCTAAAGGCTGCAGCCCATCGTGGAGATAGTGTCGTCAGTAAATGTAGGACGAAAGAAAACCCCACTGCTCGACTGTTGTGGTCAAATGCGAAGTGGCCAAGATTCATCTACCATATTTGCGCGTTTAATGAACGCGCTCGCATAATGAACGCAACTCCTACTTTGGCCGCTAGAAAGTGTGGTTTATTTTTTTTCCTAGCGTAATGAACTTATTTCTCTTTTTGGCGCTCAGTTTACTGCTGATTGCGACGGCTAGCAGGCGCCCTTTACGGAACGCAGAAGCAAATACGCGGTATTACGAATAAAGTGTCATTTGTCGAAGGCCTGGACTGCTTTACATCGTCGCACAAGATGAGCAGCCAATAAAAATGTTCCGCCAGGAATCCTCGAACTGAAATAAACTATGCGTGGTCGCAAAGGGCTCCCTGTTTCCTGTTTCCAATTCCTATTTGGTGTCATATTTCAAGGATCGTAGAAGCTTGCTGCGGTCGGGCTTCGCGCTGTATACCGAGTTGTGCTAGAGTGAATCATAGTTGCTCTTCGACAGCATTATGGCCCGCTATGCGAGCCATACATCTCAATTTAAAGCGTAAGTTAACTATGCTCTCCAGCGCGAAAACCGTGAAGAAGAGTATATTTTGTTTAACTTTGAAGATAGGTCGTACCAGATCACGTATTTATCCCTCCAGCCTATTTTTTGTCCTGCTTTTACCATTTCAATTTTTTTCTGAATATTTTACCCCGCGTAATAAACGCACCCCTCTAGTTTTTCAGAGGCTGTTTTCAAGAGGAAGTGTGTTCGAATGCTATATGCTGGCGGGATTACTTGCTGTCAAGCATGCTTCATTAAAAATTTCAATTGCGAAAAGAAAGCTTGTTTGCTACACACAGTGCCTGTCAAACAGACGGCGCACTCTGCCATCATGGCAAACAAATTTTCGCCTTCGCTGATGTACTGCACACATACGTGGTCATGATGATGGAGCGAGTAGTTTAATGCAGCAAAGACATCCACTAATGAAGCACGATATAGGTGCTTATAATGTTCATTGCCTGCGTTTCGTCTTAATTTGTGGCTGTGTTCTGTAACGACTAAGTATGCGCTCAATTACGAAAAGAAGCCTTTAGAAACGGTGAAGGTATCCTTTCCAACGTTAATCGGTTTATGTTTATGCTCCTGTTCTTACCATCTGAAGTGGTTCTCAGCCATAGATATAACGGCGTTCCGATTTCCTTTGTTACGCTGTTTAGGCACGCTACCTCCACAATGAAGCACGGGGCGGGCGTTGTAATCCACATCTAAAGAAACTAAAATCAGAACCACACAGAGATGGTACTGGCAAGAAGTGTGACTGTTCGGCGCATTTACAGAAATATATTCCTTACTGAAAGCCTCCCTGGCTTTGTCTTTCAAACCGGACGCCTGCCCTATCGTTCGTGACTGTATGTGACTATACGAAAGCATAAACGACCTCAAGCTACCGTACGCGACTATACGTTACCGTACATGACCGTGCGCGACAGTATGCGACCGTGTGTGACCTTGCGTGACCTTGCGTGACCTTTCGTGACTGAGCGACGAACGCCTTACACACCCAGAGTTACAAATCTTGAAATTTGCGTCGCCATTTTCACCCCCCCCCCCCCCCCCCACCTGTCGCTAACATTCGCATTGCCATAAAGGTAAACATCGGGCGATTTGTTTAATTAATCTGGAGTTACTTACTTTAAGAGCCCATTGCTCCCATACGAGACATCGTTGTGGTATTTTTTAAATTTTATTTTCATTCTTTGCGGCAACAGAACATAAAAAATATATATATTAGGGGCTGCGAAGTCGGTCTCCAGCCGTATCATGTGTGCGTGAACGTCATAAATTCAAACTTGAAGAAAACGAGATTCTTAAAAAAAAAAAAAGATATCACAGACAAAGCCCCATATTCAAGCAAACTACGAGGAGCGGTGACTGTATGCATCTGTGGACCGGACGCAGCCCATGATAAAGCGTCCCATAAAACGTCGGAATTCACGCGCCCCGAAATTCGTGGCCGCGATTCATACACATACATACGCTACCCGGCAAAACAGACTGGCGCGCGCTATTGCACGCAACGCACGAATGAGGTTCCACAGCCAGCACCGCTGTGGGAGCCGAGCTATACTAACCGCTCGCGGGGCATGCCGCGCGAGGAAGCGAATATAACGACCACTACTAACGGCTTCCGTCTGACGCGCCCTACTTTATTTTTATTTATTTATTTCTTTTCAAATGTAATATACTAAGGATAAACGAGGGAAGCCGGAGATATTTATACCGCTCTTTTCTTTCTTGTCACCTTTTATTGTTAGCCACTTGGGCCCGCACAACGTTGCGCCGTCTGCTGAAGATAGCCTCGGCG
This sequence comes from Amblyomma mixtum, assembly GCF_055824585.1. Lineage (NCBI taxonomy): Eukaryota > Metazoa > Arthropoda > Arachnida > Ixodida > Ixodidae > Amblyomma > Amblyomma mixtum. The sequence goes on along the minus strand of NC_143012.1, from coordinate 303,156,903 downwards.
TGATTTATGCTGAAACTCGATAACCAAGCAGGCGTGCCGCAGCTTTATCCTGCAGCACTGCAGCGGTTACGATGCACTGTCGGGCGAAGGCCAGTTTGGAGTGAGGTTAAAGGGCAGGAAAAGAAAAACGTATAAACGCGGCAGACAGCGCCTCGTCGTAGCGAGCGATGAAACAAGAAAGAAGTAAAAGAAAGAGCATGGTATACACTCGGCGTTTTTTTTTTCCTAAAAGCTCGAAACTGAGCGTTTTCTAACACACACAGCCGGGGACGGGCGTCGCTCTCACAGGGAGGTGCCTTCCTGTGTAGTTAGCTCGAGGTCGTTAGATCGTGGTGCTATATGGCGCCGGTGAGGAAGGAAAAATGGCTCGCTTCGTCGGGATTGAGAAAAAAATTACCAAAAAGAAACACAGCCTGCTTTCCAGACAAGCAGAGAGTAAAGAAATATGAGTCGCCATTGTTTCCGTGCGTCCATTTTAAATCCTCCTCCCAGAACCTTTTTAGTTTTTCGTTGCCCCGATCTGTGTTGTTGTCGTTGCTGGTGCTGTTCATGCGACTTTATTTAGTCAGGGTTCCGGCATAAACCTCGAGCTTTCGAAGGTTTCTTTCTTTCAGGCTTTGCCAGGCGCGAGTAAAGTACACTGCACGATGCAAGCTTCTTGTTGCGCACGTAGCTACATATACCCCAGTTTGTGAACGTGAAGTGTCGCGACTTAACTCGTAAGAAGGTCTTCATTGTGTCTGGCATCTTCATGCCCGGACGTCTTGGCGGTTGCTTCTTGACTGGCTTTGCAGGATCTGTGGCTATTGTGTCCGTCGCCTCCACCGGAGGCAGTGTACATAATTTACTTTGAATCACGGCGTCGGGGAATGGGAGCTGACGGTGGGCGCTTTCTTGCGACCGTATAGAGTATGCTCGACTCCTTTGTAAACAGTGTAGCAACAGCTGTTTCTCCACGCTGAATTATGATAAAGCTTTCCGGAGTGAATAAATTTGTTCTTCGTTGGAAGAATCTGACATTCTTTCGGAGATTTGCGGTTTGAGGCATCTTTTCGGGGAACGCTATACTTGAGGCCGGCTGTGAAAGATGGGGTCACCTTTCTTGTGTTCCAACAACAAGAATCTAATTAATTTTTTTTGTTACTTTGTTTATCTTTTGTGAGTAATGCAAATTAATAATGTTTTCACGTTGCTGCCAGCAAAGACGTAGAGTAAGTTTGGTTTCTTTTTCTTTCAATGAGGTCGCACCTTAAGATCATGCTGAAAGCCTGTATGGAAGCCCCTTTTAGTAAGCATTGGCTCAAATATCCATTACGAACAAATGCAGAGTAACAAATAAAAAACGGCAAACAATAAATTACATTTGGAAGTCAGCGCTCATTTGGCAACTTGTCTGTGTGTAGTTCTTAAAGTGTTGCGCCGCAATTCTTCTTCAGAGATGTACAACTGTCCAGGGCCCTTACCTTAGGCAGTTAACCAGTTATCTGCAGACGTGAATGCTAAACAAATACCCGATGACGTACGAGTGTCTATTTTGACAATGCTGCTTGAGAAAGGCAATATAATTCCGGGAATAAATGAAAAGTCGGAAAACAAATTCAGCAGTGAGCTGCACGATAAGAAAATGCACGATAGATTTAGGTAGAGTAAGGTAATAGCATTGATATTTGTGGTTTATTGTCCAGTTGCCGTATCTGCGTTATGAGAGACCCCCATGGAGAATAAGTCTTTGAGTGGTTAATTATCAGCTATTACAGTTTTTCGAAAGCGACAGAGAATCCGGTTTTCATTTGATGTCCTTCGGTCAGCGTTCTTCAGTTTCTGTGTTTTCATTAGAACCTTCTCCTTTCCATTCCATTCGTCTTCGATGGTGCACACCCAGGGTTAAAATGCAGGGGCTGGTGTCTATGGAGAGATGGTCTTGTGTTACTCGGAAGACTTCGTGAGGGGGCATATTATTGCATGCGTGGAGTTATGATGCGGAAGCACCTATGCTCTGCTGCCTTTGTGTTGGCACCTCAGTCGGCAGCTGACATATTGTTGCCTGGAATACAATGACAATGATGCGTTCACTCAAGTAGTGTTAGGCGATTCTACTGGTGTCTGCGCAATATGGAAGGGAACAGTCAATTCCCTAATTCCATCATGTGTTCGCCGTGCGACAGTTACGTCACAAATTACGTCACTTCCATTCTGGTGACGTCACGTGTCTCCAGGCAATGGGAATGCTTCGGACTGGTGACGTCACTTTCATTCAGCCAGTGGACTAATTTTATGAGCGAATGCGCATTCTGGCCCCATGGGACTTCAAACGTTATCGTGTTAAACACGAATTTTGCTCCTGCATGCGCACACAAGTTCAAAATGCATCGTAACACCACCATTGCGAGTGCAACGTTCGTTTGTGACTGGGAAAAGTGGGCAGCAGAATGTTCGTGCAGCTGTACAAGAAAGAGGAAATAGACGGCGTGGCCGTTTAATTTGTGAACACTGCATCGGTGCCCATCTGTATAAAATCTGAACGCTACAAACCAACCGAACTCATGCGCATGTACTAAACTATTACCTGAGCTGGCATGCCGCACAGCAGATTAATTTTCCGAGAGCCAATTCTGTGTGCGCACACGATCACTACGCTTACAATGGCGAGAAAAGCTGGCTGTACTGCTCGTACTTCCGGTTGACTACAAAGCAGCGAGTGTGTAGGCGACCATAAGGGGACTTATATCTTTGCAGAACAAAGCTTACACGGAATGATTTCGAGAATAATAGCAAACAAGGAAACACGAGGCCGTCTAATTTCTCAAATGAAAACATTTTATTCAGCTACAATGCAGCTTTAAAATTAAAAAACAAGTCATATCCTTCCGAATTCAAACACGGCCGCACTCATTGCGTAGGTGTGGCCAAAGAAAAAGACGATATTTTGCGACAGCTTGCCAAAGAGCTCAGACTATTTTTCTTGCAGTGGCGGTGGTTTCCATTGTTATTCAGGGCATATAGCAAGCAAGTCATACGAGAATAGAATGTCAGCTCCAATTAAATATTCATAACCGAAAACAAAAACCTTCCTGGGAAGTAATCTTAATGTCAAAAATAGCCTTTCGAGCTTCGACAAGTTGTAGCACGGGCAGGTAATTCAAAATTTAGCAGTGCTTAAAATCCAAAAGATTGTTGGGGAGCTAGTTGTAATTCTTTGTACCCGCCAAGTAAGGTTCATAGCTTAAAAAGAAAAAAGGTGTTTAAAAAGAAAGATTTAACTAATCTCCTAAAATATCCCTTCAGGCTCCACGTGTTATACCAGAAGGAAGTAGTAAACGTAAAAGAAATTTGAACACGGCGGAAAACCGTATAAAAGTTCAAATTCATTTTTTTTTTCATTTCCCACGGGATGAGAACATACTGAGTGCGGGAAAAGTCAATGGCGCGCCTGAGTACAGCTCTAGAGCCAAGTTTTTAAAAGGTATAAAAAAGGTGATTTTCGTTTCGAGCTTTTTAATCTCCATTTAAAAGGCAACGGGCGGGGAAATCAATGGATCTAGAAGGTTTGCTGTCTCACTTTTTCGCTTAACTCATCGCCGGTGCTCGAACTATTTAGTCACTGGACACGCGCAAGCAACCAGAACTTTTTTGCTGTCTGCGCCGGTAGGACCGTTAGAAATTCATTGGTGGAGCAAAACCTTTGTGATGCTCTCTTAAAAAGCTGTGGTCGACAGGAAAGTCAAGGAATCGTGCCTAAAGTATTGTATCTGGCGGATTTTTGGCGGTGTCTTTTCATTTTTGTCATTTAACTGGGTTTTGTGTTATTCCTTGTGCAAATGATGTGCTCTTTGTATCTATCTTCGAAGTTTCTATTCATCAGAGAAGAGTATACTACACCTCCCAAGTTATTTCAACCGGTAGGTAAGGCTTCATTGTCTGGGTTCCTCATTTTAAAATTTCCGGCTCCGGAATTTACGAGATTGGCCAATTTTGTGAATTTCAAAGCTTTCGTCTTTACACGCTTTCATATTCGTCCGTGCAAAACATCTCAATAATGGTCGTACCAATTTTTCTTTATTTTCTCATTCGAAGAAACATTTTCGGGCGCCGCGTTCCTCTTGCGGGAGTAGAAAAAGCTTGAAGTGCGCGAAGCCAACAAGGAAAACGAACTCGATCCAAATAAAACGTCCATAAGCAATAAGTACGAGAGGCTGAGCTACTAATGAAACAATGCGAACAAAGTGCAAGTGCTGCGGTCCGATTGGGTGGCTTAATTATCGATGTCGGCTACAATTACTGTTGGGAACTTTCCCTGCCTCATTGTCTCTCTTAGCCAGACTAATTAACGGTGGCTACTGTCTTGCTTCTTTTCGCTCTGGCCGCCAACACACGGGGAATTCTCTGCGGTCTCCGGAGTTCGTACAAAAATTAAAACATAACTGAAAAAATTTGATAATGTCGCACACTCGTTAGAGTCACGGAAACACACACCCGTCGTAACTTCAACATTTTTAAGAAAGATTGTTAAGCACCTATAAAGCGTTTATACCGACAATAAGATTTATACCGCAACAAGAGTTTTGTGCCAGGCACTGCAGGAAGCTCATCAAGTTCATCGCAGACCAGCGCAGTTATCCTTGAGCCCTGCTATGAGCTCACATTAAGTTGCTTCTAATCCCGTTTCACCTGGTGTGCTCAATAGTATGACGTAGTTAAAGAAAAAAGTATAGCGTTTCATAATTCTTTAAATATAAGAAACCTGAATGAAGACGCATCACTGGGCTTTGAGAAGTACTGTGCAGGAAAAGAAATATAAACAAGGAGAAATAAAATGAACTATGCTACAAAGTGTAAAGCGAAGAATTGTAATTTTTATATCCTACTTCCACTCTTTATCTTCCTCTATTGTTTTTCGTAGGAAACTAGTTCAGTCCTACTTGGCACTTGAGTTCTTTTCGCAACGTTGGCAACTTTTCTTGAGAAATCAGCACTACACGATACAGGGAACATTTTTTTTTTCGAACATAAAGAAATCAAGCGGCCACACAGAGTCCACAGAAGAAAAGATGGAAGATTTTTACTAACATTCTTGGGTTTCCGGTCGCCAGCAGTTCACAAACTTACAGAACACATTTGTGGAACGGCAAGGAACAAAGAACGAATCTCCTTTTTTTGCTCTCCCGCATGGCTTCGCGAAACACAAGGAGCGTTTTTTGGCCCGATTGAAAAAATACAAAAAAACTTTTGTGAGCCCGTCATCAGAAGAAACAGTCTTCTCTGGAGTTAATATATTCCTTGTATATTCCTTGGAACTAGTCCAAAATAATTACGTTCGCTTCATTCTTTCAAATTACAACCATACGGCAAGCATCACAGCCAAGAAATCTAACGTGTCGCTCCCACCGTTACAATCTCGCCGTAAAATTGGTCGCCTAACACTATTTCACAAGCTATATCATCACGTTACGCTTCACGACTATTTCATATCACCCCCAGAATACATTTCACGTCGCATCGATCACCGCCATAAGGTTGGCATCCCAACATGCCACACCAAATCTTCTTTTCAGTCATATCTTCCTCGCACATCTGTGGAATGGAACCGCCTTCTCCCCGATATTGCAGCCATTGCAGATAACAAAACCTTTCACGACGCAATAGCTAACATTGTTTATTCTGAAAGAAGTTGATCATGTGTTATATCTGTTTCCACTGTGTTATGTACATTGATTTTATGTTGTTTACGCTTTGTGAATGTTCTTTCTTTTAATCTGGAGAAAAATTATTTTGTACTACCTGTTTTCACTGTATTATATTCATTGTTCTTTATCCTAATTAACCCACTCCCCTCTGTAATGCCTTTGGCCCTGAGGGTACAATAAATAAATAATTAAATAAATAAATAAATTTCAGGTCAGATTCAGCGGTAGCAAGCAGTGCGAAATCATGGCTGCAGCGGATAAAAGAGTAAGGGAACCAAAACTAAATAGCCACATATGGCACTGGGCGGCAGAAGGGAACTCCAAGGAGCAACAACATTTGAAATGCGTGCATTAAATTTCTTACTACATCATAAAGCTTTCTAGGTGACAAAATATTTCTTTGGCTTCAGTCAAAAGTGCGCAATAATTTCAGAAATAAAAGGAAGCCGATATTTAATGCAGTTAAATTTGTTTTGAGAGTATTGAAGTAAAATACAACTCATATTTGCCATACCAGCGCTCTAAGCCACCAGAATTATTCGTGAAAGTAGTCGAGAAGCGAGTTGTCAAAGGCAAATATTGACCTGCATGTACCACTTGTTCAATACGCACAGCTACCTGTGATCGTTAAAACAGTAGAAAACTGAGCTAGTTGGTTCATACTTCTTGGTGGGAACAGCCGAAATAACAGAACGCAGACACAGAAAGGAACACATAGAACGTAGACGAAGCTGACTGTCAACTAAAATTTTATTGGAAAACCCGCGCTTTTTGTTTTCTTGTCAAAAAGATCTTGCTTTAATCTCCCGTGGGGTTCGTTCAAGAAGGAAATTTCTTTTCGTGATAGAGAGATTGATGGTGTACTAACGCACCGCTGTCCTGTTTCCCGTATCGCCAATGCCTCAAGGATCTCACGTGTCACTTCGTCTGCATACCTTTTCATGACTTGAACTTCATGCAACTTGGGCTCACACTTGCGCACTTTTTTGCCTTTTTTGTTTTCTTTACAATCTCTGCAATGCAGGGCTAGATTGCTGCTTGGGGCACCTGACAGCGATGATGCATGTTCCCTTATCCTATCATTAAGGCACCTTCCCGTCTGCACTATATATTGTTTGCCACAAGCCAGAGGGATATTATACACTACACCTTTAACACACTCGCTGAATCTTGTTCGGTGTGCGATCTGGCATTGCTGCTTCTTTTGCCTGTTGACTCGAGCACACATGCTCATTGCCTTGTTCGGTGCAGAGCAAACAACCCGGACCCCGTGCCTCTTGCCAATCTTCATGAGGTTGTGGGTCAATCCATGAACATAAGGAACCACTGCTAATTTCTCCCTTTCATTGCCTTCTTCAGGTCCACCTTTCCTGCCTTGCACTCCTTTTACTTTCCGCAGCAAGCTTTCAGCTACGCTGCTGAGCAACGGAACGGGGTAGTCCGCATTTTTTAGCCTATCAATCTGCCGCCGAAAACTTGTCTCCATCTGATGCTCGCACGATTTCTTCAGAGCTGACAAGAGAGCAGCCCTCGATATTGCCCTTTTCACGGTCTTTGAATGGCTTGATGAAAAAGGGAGAAACTGCTTCTTCGCCCTAGGCTCGTACCTCCAACATAAGTGTCCGGGTTGGAATTCAAGGCGCAAGTCCAGGAATTGCAGCGAATCCTTGGCTGGAAGCTCGTGGGTGAATTTCAACTCTGGGCAGGTTTTGCGAAAGGTCTCCAGTACGCTATTCTTGAGTCGCTCAAAGTCTGTTGAATCCTTTGTTCTGCACAAAACCCATCGGCTCTAAGGTAGCACCACTACTCAGTGACCTGTACCGGGCCGCATGCGACAAGGGAATACAAGAATCTGTGATAGAAAATCGCGTCACACGGATTTTTCGTTATGTGGATGATTTCTTGGTTTTGTGCAGAACAGAGGATTCAACAGACTTTGAGCGACTCAAGAATAGCGTACTGGAGACCTTTCGCAAACCTGCCCAGAGTTGAAATTCACCCACGAGCTTCCAGCCAAGGATTCGCTGCAATTCCTGGACTTACGCCTTGAATTCCAACCCGGACACTTAAGTTGGAGGTACGAGCCTAGGGCGAAGAAATAGTTTCTCCCTTTTTCATCAAGCCATTCAAAGACCGTGAAAAGGGCAATATCGAGTGCTGCTCTCTTGTCAGCTCTGAAGAAATCGTGTGAGCATCAGATGGAGACAAGTTTTCGGCGGCAGATTGATAGGCTAAAAAATGCGGACTACCCCGTTCCGTTGCTCAGCAGCGTAGCTGAAAGCTTGCTGCGGAAAGTAAAAGGGGTGCAAGGTAGGAAAGATGGACCGGAAGAAGGCAATGAAAGGGAGAAATTAGCAGTGGTTCCTTATGTTCATGGATTGACCCACAACCTCATGAAAATTGGCAAGAGGCACGGGGTCCGGGTTGTTTGCTCTGCACCGAACAAGGCAATGAGCATGTGTGCTCGAGTCAACAGGCAAAAGAAGCAGCAATGCCAGATCGCACACCGAACAAGATTCAGCGAGTGTGTTAAAGGTGTAGTGTATAATATCCCTCTGGCTTGTGACAAACAATATATAGGGCAGACGGGAAAGTGCCTTAATGATAGGATAAGGGAACATGCATCATCGCTACCAGGTGCCCCAAGCAGCAATCTAGCCCTGCATTGCAGAGATTGTAAATAAAACAAAAAAGGCAAAAAAGTGCGCAAGTGTGAGCCCAAGTTGCATGAAGTTCAAGTCATGAAAAGTTATGCAGACCAAGTGACACGTGAGATCCTTGAGGCATTGGCGATACGGGAAACAGGACAGCGGTGCGTTAGTACACCATCAATCTATCACGAAAAGAAATTTCCTTCTTGAACGAACCCCACGGGAGATAAAAGCACGATCTTTTTGACAAGAAAACAAAAAGCACGGCTTTTCCAATAAAATTTTAGTTGACAGTCAGCTTCGTCTACGTTCTATATGTTCCTTTCTGTGTCTGCGTTCTGTTATTTCGGCTGTTCCCACCAAGAAGCTACCTGTGGTCAGGTCTTCCTGGCTGGGCGTAGGGACTCTAGCAATCGAGGCTTATAAGATGACGTTTTTGTGACCAGTGGAAGAAAGTATCAAATCTTTTTGGTATCACTAAGAATCCATGAAAAGAATAGGATCTGGTGTTGATGCGCGTATCTTTCTCTGTGCAGTGCAACAGTTTTTTTTTAGACTACTTGTAAAATGTTGTGGGTTCTTGTTTATTCTGAGAGCTTCTTTTCCTTCAAGATTTTCCATGCGTAAAAGCAAGGACTTGAGTGCACTTCTCTTTTTATGGATTGCTTTTCTTTCACACCGACGAAAGGAGCAGCCTCTACTTAGATATTATGCCAACAACTTCCTCATACACATCTAAACAACGCATTTTTGAATCTTGTTTATCCGTCTGAGACAAATATGTCGACGGAGTTTACAGTCACAAACTAAGTACAAGCTTTTATTCAAAAGAACAGAGCTAGCTGGAAATTTCCACGTCTGGGCTCTTTCAAGGGCGTCAGAACGATTTTCAATTTCGTCTGTTGACCAACACCAGACGAACGGATTCGTGACGACAGCAGCCCGACACGAACGGTGAAAAAAAAAGAACAAGAAATTGGCGGTGTTTGCCACATGCGACCAGTCGATCGATGTCCGCCGCAGGCCGGCATGGGCGGGCGATCAGGACGCGATGACTGATACGCACTCTCCCCGCTCGACCACTTGACCAGGAGCTCCGCTTTTTGCAACACTTTGTACCCCCCCCCCCCCTCCCTCCTTCCCCCCTCCCCGGGGTGGAGACATGCGGACTAGAAAAAGAAAGGAAAGATGCAAGCAAGAAAGAAATAACGGCAGAAAGAACAAGAGGGCCAAGCAAATACAGAGATGGTTTGCGAGAAACTAAGAGCCAGGAAAGAGGTGCGCGATTTTGCGGTCGATGCTTTGCTCGTAGCAATGCCGGAGGCGTCACCTAGCGTGAAACTAGTTGATGGATGAGCTGTCAAGGTCCGAATGTCCCGTCTCGGGAGAACGGAAGGTGGAATTTGCCGTTTATAAAAACGTAGCCTCAGTCTGTCGGCTCTGATGAGTTCTAGAGAGCCGTAAGAATGTATTTTGCTTGCTTTTGTCCCGATAGTTGGGTGTCGATACTGAGCGAGCTAGTCTCATCTGACTGTGGCCAATAAGCGAAAGTGGTTCCCCGTTAGAATAGTTCGTAGGAAAAAACATGACACCTGAGAAAGGACACACATATCTTTAAAGAAAGCAAAAGAAGTACGAAAGTGTGCCGCGAGTTCTGCAGTTCTGAACTGACGCAACTTTTCCCAATAGGCGACGTGGTGTCACAAATAAGTTCTTTAATTATGGTTGCTTGTAAAATGGGCCTTTTACGCTCGCAAAATGGTGACAGGTTTGAAAATTTTACCTTCTGCGTGCCTATAAATGAGCATCACTTTTTAGCTCTGATGCAGTGAAAGCTTCTACTCTACGGAGAACGTACTCGAAGCAGTGAACGCAGGTCCAAGCGCTTCTAGTATAAGTGCAAAGATTCTAGCGTATAGCCTCGGTGAGTGAACAGTTCTGACTCATATAAAAGTAAGCTGTCACTAAGCCTACCCGCTTGAGGTTTCTTATACTTTCCCTCATAATAAGGTCGCTGAAAGGTGACGAATGTTTAAAGAAAAGTTTGGGGTTTTGTGGAAACCTTTCTATCCTTTGTTCTACGAGACAACTGTCTCGGCCACACTCTCTGGGCAACCTTGAATCTTTGCGTGCGTAAGTGTGTGGGTTTTCGGGTTTTTTCGTGTGTTACTTGCGCTTGTGCATCGACACCTTCTCATACTTCATTACATGCGACTAAAGTTGACAGCAGCCGCTGCCGTGGCTCAGTGGATATGATGTTCGGCTGCTAACCCGGAAGACAAGGGTTCTTTCTCGGCCCGGTCGTTCGCATTTCGATAGAGGCGAAATTCTAGAGGCCCGTGTACTGTGCGATATCAGTGCACATTAAAGAACCGCACGTGGTCGAAATTATTCCAAGTCCTCCACTACGGCGTCTGTGATAGCCCACGCCCAACAATTCAGGACACAATAATTTTTCAGCGGGAAAAAGTTTATGAACACTAGTTTTTCACATACTGTACGATTTCAGTTTAAGAATCAATATATCTCCACTCGGCAGGCTGGAATTTTTTGCTATTAATGTCTTCGCTATCGTCAAACCCATTACTTATCGGTTTTCTATGGTGGTCTTAACTACTCGATGCGAATGATGGAGAAACTTTAAAATATATATTTTTCAGCGCATCAGAAGAATCAACCATTACCTTTAGTATTTCCATAAAAGTACCTTACAATATTCCAATATCCAAAATTCTTGCCCAAGAATGCTGGACTTCCCAGGCGCTTTGAGACGTCAAATCTTCTAAACCAAACAAAAGTTGCCCGCCATGCGTATAACCGCGTGAACAAATGCAGCCTGAAGTCTTTCCGCAGCTGCAGAGCACGGCTGACGTAACAGCAAGAGCAAAATAAAATGCAAATGATAGGGCCCGTCTTTACATCTCGGCCGTGTTCTATAGCTGCGAACGAACTTCGAGCTCTAAACATGACATCAACTAGCCTGCACATGTTGTAACTAATGTTAGAACGCCAACATCAAAAAGGGCACCTCCAAGACTTGCAATGGCAAACCGCAAACAAGTACCATCGAAAAGTTTCCTCTGGGAGCTGCACTCAACATGGCCTACAGATCGTGCTTTGGCAGAGCCGTGCAACTCGAATGCGTCAGTGGAAAGTGGGGCTGACGAAGCGGCCTTTTTGCTTTCGCATGCGCGCAGTCAGCACCGCTCCTTGCGCAACAGCTCGACGGCTTCCCAATGCGCTGAATCTTCGACTGCGTTCGACCGCGACATTCGTGCGCAAAGCGGTCGCCCACCGCTACCCATGGCTCAGTTACGCGTATGTATACTATACCTGTACCCTGGAATTGTGCACTACTCAGCCAATGGGCTCCCGTTATATTAAACCGACACGGCCGAGATGTGTGTGTGTATGTATATATATATATATATATATATATATATATATATACACACACACACACATAAGATAAGGTCACCAGAACCTGAAAAACATAAGATTTAATTCACGACGTTTCGGCTGGAGGACCAGCCTTATATATATATATATATATATATATATATATATATATATATATATGTATATATATATATATATATTATGAAGTGACCAGAAATTGAACAACATAGCAGGATTTAATTCAGAACGTAGTGCGCGTAGAATCTCGTGCCATAAAGTGATTTTATGAGTACGTTTCCTTTCTACTGGAGAGATTGCGGGGCGGGCAGCAAGAAAAAAAGTAAAGAAAGGCCGGAGATATATGCTGACTTTCAGTGACCATATAACTGTGGTGAAATTCTCTCTCTCTCCTTCCCCCACTCTCTCTCTCTTTATATATATATATATATATATATAAACGTAGTTCGGTTCACACACGGTAGAAAAACAACAACTTTATTCTAACGTTTCGACCAGGGTATGGCATTCGTCAGAGGCATCACTCTCTGACGAAGGCCAGACCCAGGTCGAAACGTTAGAATAAAGTTGTTGTTTTTCTACCGTGTGTGAACCGAATTACGTTTATGTTCTACCGGATGCATCCGATCTTCACCCCCGTGTTATATATATATATATATATATATATATATATATATATATATATATATATATATATATATATATATATATATATATATATATATATATATATTATATATATATATATATATATATTATATATATATATAATAAGTTGGGGAAGTCACATTGAAAAACTTAACAGACTTCCCCAAGAATAAATCTGTTAAGTTTTTCAATGTGACTTCCCCAAATTATTATCTATTTAGTCAGTTGCCTTGAAGATTTTCTTATTCCTAATATATATATATATATATATATATATATATATATATATATATATATATATATATATATATATATATATATATCACAGAGTTCAAACAGCCACCGAAACCAAGGAGCATAGGGAAATGTTTCTTTCGTGGATTTGCGGTGTTCGTCAATGGGAGATTACATATATGCCTGCATATACACCTATGTTGTGTGCGTGCTGAAAGTGTTAGATGAGTGAGGAGGTTTCGTTCATAACGCAAAAGTACGGCCGAGCTATTTGTGTCACATATCTTGCATATTTTTTCTCGTGCGTCTCACTTACGGTCTTTCTTCCCTCCTTTTTTGCCTTAGGTCAGGTGTGATAAATGTTGTACATTTCCGAGTCGTCCGCAGCAACAAACAGCACACGTTTCTCATCATTGCAGTTCATGGAGATAAATAACTTAGGCGAATACTTCGCACAGTTTAAGAGCGTACGTCGTTCAGGACGGCATCCTTTCTATAAGAAAGAACAGCATCGGCATACAAAACAGCCCAGCATCTCATTGCACAAAAAAATTTTACCTCAATCACAAAAAAAATCCCAAATAAAAGAAAAACAAAGTCGTATGCACGGCACTGGGACCAAAATCAATTAAAGTGCAGTCCTCGTGTGATTGGAATTTATCATAAAGGTCTTTTTGTTTATTTTCATGAGAGCTCTGACACTCTCGCTTGAGAGCATAACAATGGGTTAGGTAATAACACGCAGAACAGACGACCGATAAATCAGAGCGCTGGACATCTAATATGCACTGCGAGAATTAGACGGCAATGGAGAAAACTGAGAAGAAAGCGAACAAAAAATGTAGCTAAAAGTAGAACGGCATAAGTGATGTTTAACGTCTCGAAGCGACACACGGCCTATGACAGACGCCTTACTGGACAGCTCCGAATTAATTTATACCACTTATGGTTCTTGATCATAAACTGACATCGCACGGACACGGGCGGAACGGAGAGCCCTAGTAAAAGTACCTGATATCTTCATATAATCGTACCGACCAAAGTCCACTTTGGAAGCGCTGCAATCAACACGGACACAGAGAGAGACACAGACGAGCTAACGTATACGCACCAACTAGCTCTACCCGTCACCCTTACGGTCAAAGGCTTTGCCCCACAACATAGGGACACCCCATGGGGCTACCTGCCACGGTGGTCCAGTGGCTTTGACTTCAGATTTGATGATCCGAAGGTCCTGGGATCGAATCCTTTGGGTCGTGGCAGTCATATTTTGATGGAGGGTAAATACAATAGACGCCCCTATCCTGTGCAATGTCGACGCAAGTCAAAGAACCCAGATGGCCTAAACTTATCTGGACCCTTCCACTATGGCATCCAGCATAGGCCATGTGCCACCTCCGGACGTTCAACCTCACATGGCATGACATTACTACAGGGGTTATATGCAGGTAGCGCAGAAATGTGACATGAGAAATGTGGTGGCAAAGAATACAGAAAATGCATCACTAGATAGAGTTATCAGGTGGAGAGAAAAATAAAGGGTAATTTCAATTAAAAGCACTAATGAAGCGCTCTTGCTCCTGGCTCACCAAGTTCAGCTGGCCTTGCAGCTGCGTTGACGACAGCCAGGCAATCCGGTAAGGAGGCGAGAGGAAGGAGGTGAAGGAGGTGAAGTGGCTCACAGGAGATGAGAAAAGGCAGCTCAGATATCTATAGAGTGCAGTGTAGTTTGAAGCACTAGACAAGGCACCGAGGTATCTACGTTTGTTGCTTTTGTGCGCTACCTTCTTCTTTAAATACAAGAAAAGACGCGCAAATTTTCTTTTTGTAATAGCTGGCTATTTCCTTGGCTATAGTTTTAGCTAAACAATGCAGTCATCATCATGAGTGCTTAAAGAGGCCAAAATAAATGATGAACAAAGACTACTAGCCTTGCACTGCATCATTCACCTGAGATCACTCCTTTCGAAGAAAATAAAAATTAATTCATGCATTTTCTCCACATTAGCTCCAAAAACCGTGAGCACTCTGTTCATCGACCCTTGAGCAGCCTTTTACCGACCCAGAGAAAAGAAGGCCGAGCCGTGGGAGGTAAAAGCCCGAAGAGAGGCCATAAATGGGAAAGGTTATTCCTCTTAGCCCGCGCAACGCCCTCGCGCTACCTCGGTCTTTGTTCAGACGGCCCGTAGTTACCCGCGGGAAGTGTGCGCGCTCTTGGAGTGCTGAGTCAGAAAGGGGGGACGCCCTTACGATCCACTCGCGAATTGCGGCCAACAATGCACATTTTGTCGCCGCGAAGTTGTCGTTGCCGAACCGCGTACGACGTCCCTGCAACGTCTCGAGCGGAATACTAAACGCGTCGCAGCGTCCCCTAAACATCCCACGGATCTCGCGACCACTAAGTCCTCGTAAAGCCGCGCACTCTGACGACATCGTAATAGGAAGAAAAAGAAAAACAGAGAAAATGGAAGGAACGCCTGGCGCGGCTTTCGCGATGGCGTGGCAGTAAAAGAGCCGTACGGCCTGCCGCTGCCGACGACGACGACACTCAGCGGCAGTGGCGAGAACTTCTCGCCTCTGTGAAAACCCTGGAGCCATGTTGCCTAAACCTTGCCTCGCTAAAAGCGCACAGCGTTGTCGAAGCAACAGATGGAGTTATCCAATCAGCGGTTTTGTTGGCAAAGCCGTTTGCACGTAATGGCTCACGATGGGTGGGCATCTTGGCTATTGTATAATAGGATATTTTGATTGGCCAGTGCTCTGATACCGGCCAGTAGGGAAGCGTACAAGCGTTCAACCAGCTGTGTAAACTCAGCTAACTCAGCTCGGGACTGGCTGTTGTAAGCTTTAGTTTTCGCAGTGTTGCACGGTTTTACTGAGACTGAGTGTACTATAAGCGGCGGTAAACTGCTAGCCATTGGACTACGGGCCTGAAAGCCGGCGCCAATATTCTTCTTGGGTTTCACTTCTTGTTTTCTCCGGGAATTTTTTGCGCCCGCTGTGAATACTTCCTTTTCTCCTTTGTTTCTTTGTCGTTGTGCAACGAGTGAGCTCCACGTTCGAGACCTGTACGAAAGAAAAAAGAGCGAAGGGGAAAAAATAGAAACTTTGGCTACTGCGCTGAAACGGTTGGCGTGTTGCCGACACACAGGGATCTGTTCTCGCACTATTCGCAGAGTGCAATGCACTCGGCGCTCTTTCCCGTAAGCTCCCCGGTTGAGATCTTTGCTTTCATCTCTTCGTCGCTCCTTCGGGGGCCGCTTGTGCGCCGTCACACGAAAACTATGCAGTGCAGTGGATCTGATGGCTTGGATCAGTCAATCAGGTTAACGAATTCGCGAGCCTTGCGGTGCATATGAACAGCTCGTAAATAAGTCATGCCTGAGCGCAAACCAATCGCTATAGCCAACGCCATAATAGTCAACGCGACGGCGAATTACGCACAGCAGTTACATAACGATCGCATTGTAAAGTCCCCTGGAAATCCTGCGGGTGTTGGGGTGTTCCCCAGCACTGCATAGTTTTACTGAAGTCAGCAAGAGTAGCACAGAAGTATGAAAGGGGGTACCTGGAAGCAGTGTTGCCCAACCCAACAGTTATATATTGACGCTGAGGAAAGAAAATAGTCTAGTATTACGTGAAATGGCAATGGACATTGCGTGAGAGATACATAGAGGCTGCATTAACAATGTCTGGGTATGAGGGTACGTATAGGTTACTGAAGCTATGGAGCGAACACAATACGCTCTGCTATTCATCGTAATAAAGGCGTGCTGGGTGACTATCGTTGGGGAATCCATTCTAACAGAACGTAAAACTGCCGTGAGTTTGTGCGCATGCGTGTTTCTATGAAACTACACCCAACCGATCAGTGCAAGCGATTAAAGAAGTCAAGGTAATTTAGGGAGGAGTGCAGACGAAATAGGCTTTCAAGCTATTTGACCGGAACCAGCATTGAGGCGGGAATAGTAGACGATCCTCCAAATCAGAGCACACGAAGCAACAAATTTATCAGAGTGTCACTAGGTCTAAGCAGATATTGAGTTCATAAAAAAGGCGTCTTTTCATCATGTCTTGACGACAGAAAAAAAAGGTGCTTAAGGGCGACGCAGTTACAGACTGGCATGATATTCTGGCTTGCCTCTTCGAGTGAAATTCGAAATTGGGTACAGGTATCTGGCTCACTGTGTTGCCTCAGGATAGAGCTCAAGAATTTCTTCTTTATATAAGAGAGTAGAATGTCCATGATGTAAAAATAGCGCACAGGGAACACAAGGAACGGAAAGTAAACGACGCAGACAAGCGCTAACTCGCAACTGAGGTTTATTGCTGACGCGCGCAATTGCTGACGCGCGTTATCCAACTTGCCCAACTTTCCGCTTTGCTTAATGAGTAGAATGTCTGCTGCTACTGCAAAGTCTGCACTGTCATTCTCTGGCATAGAAAGAAAACGAGCCTCAGTGCCTTTAATGTGGCACAAATGTACAAAAATAAGAGATGACACAAAATCAGCTCTATTCGTACTATAGCGCTAGAAGCCATAAAACTAAAGAAAAAAAAACGCAAACACTTCATTGACTAGTTAATATGCAATACAAAGAGAAAGAAACAGAAAACTGACCCGGAAAGTAATAGATACTCCTAGCTATTCAACGTTGAGGTCGCTGGGCCTAAGCGTGCATGGTTATAGCCTGCGGATATATTTCATTAAAGTGGATGTATTCTTACAACGTTCACTCTTTCACTTTGCTCGTACTACATATGATTTAATTACCTAGTTGCTGAAGAAGTGAGGGCGGCTTTGAAGCCATATTCTGACCAGTCTTTAACGAATGCATGCTTCGTGATGTAGGTTCCAGGAACAGAAAAAGGGTGGAGGGTGGAGAGAGAGAGAGAACAGTTCGAATGTTTTTTTAAGCTAGCTCCGCGCGCACTCATTGGTGTGCGCACGACGGAGCGCTTGGACCTCCTGTCGACGCGTGCTCCCGCAACGACGTGATCAGCATCGGCGATACAGATCAACGTATTCAAATTTTTGTCTGCTCCGCCCTTGATTCAATTCTGCTGTTGCATTGCGCAAAGCTTCCTTTATCGCGGCACGTTTCTGGGTCAAGTTGTTCATCAAAAAGCCAGGGCGGGGCGACCGCACCGCCTCTTGACGGTAATCGTTTCGACGAAAAATAGCTAAAACTGTTTTTCCTAGAAGCCTTCTGTTTTTAGTGCAAGCACAAATATATTGTTTTCTTTAAGCAATGATCTCAACAGCCATTTTCGTTGCTTTTTCTCTGGTGCTTTTTTTCCTCCTCTAAGCATGGCTTGTGTGAATGAAGTTTCAAGAGTGCACCAGGTTTTACACATGCGGGGAGGCCGGTTCTCTACTATAGCTATGACATGCCATACACTTCTTGTCATTTTCGATGACGCTTCGCTCCCCTCTCCTTTCTCGTAAGAAAGCTATGAATTTCCCCACTGTAACATCATCTACTTGTACTTGTCTGCGTGGCACACTACTGATATTTTCTACAGAAGAAAATAGAATGCTTATTTGAAAAACAGAGCACAAAATTTTCTCTCACCCCAAAAAAGTTTCGCGTAGTGCTTTGGGACCTGGTCTTGTAATAACAATTGAATTTTCTTTAGTGTTGTGCGATCCCTTGTCGTAGAAACAGAGGGACTTCTATCGCGACAACAAATAACATCGCAATACCACCAAAAACTCTGTCGTTTCCACAGGACAACAAAAGTTTTGCCGTAGTTTGTGGCTGTGTTGTATGTTAGGAATGAGATATGTTTCCCTTCGCCTGAATTGCAGGGAGGCAGGTTTAGCAAGAATCGATGGAGGTGGATCAAAAACTGCCTTTTGTGTGCGCATACACTTCATTATGGCCACCAAACGTCGACCACTCTAACCACCTTTTCTCCTAAAGCGCTTACGCTGAGCCGATGAAGTAGAACAAATCTGAAATTTTACAGAGGAGATGTCAAGCGAAAAAAAAATGATACGAACAATTCACAGGACAGTCATACTGAAAGGTGCACAGGAAGATAAGAATACTGATGGTAAACAAAACAACCAAGCACGCACAGTGAAAACCGTTCAGCCAATGTCAAAAGTTTTATGAGCGCATATTTTGAGACTGCTAGAGTTACAAACTTTGTTATAACGCGCGCCATTTTCAAAACTCCGAAGGATTTAGGCGTGAAAGGGACGTCTGCGCACCATTATTAAAGCGAAGATAAACTGAAATGATTTTCTTCTAATCCCTTCCGCAATCAACAATGGGCAAAAATTCAAAGCAGAGTGCTTTTTTCTTTCTTTTTTATGCAAAAAGAGATCCTTAGTTTTTCGGTGTATGTACAAAATATTTCCGACAGCTTTATTCGGCAACAAATAACTTCCTTGCATGCTTAAAACTTTGCCTCTTGCGTAAGTAGGCATGTACGGCCCTTTTGCTACGTTTTTTAAACGTTCCGATTCAGTTTTCCGCACATAAGCCGTCCCGGCATACCAATGATCGACCTGGTGTTCCTTTTTCCGCAGTACGATAGCCTTCATGGCAACAGCAAGCCACTAAGCACCTGTATTTTTTTACTTCTTTCAGTTATATACAGTAATTTCTGGAGTAATTTCTGCACCAGGAGCATAGAGCGCATATCGCCCCAGGCCCATTTTCGTGGATAACAAAGCACCATATGATCATTCCCGCATACCGTAATAAGGCCTGTCGTTACAGATACAGGCACGCAAAAAACTCTTCGCGCTTGAAATGTGCCCGTTAGTATCTTGTTTGCAGCGATGTATTTTAACAAATTACGCGTATTATTTGCAAAGGTCGTTCTATCCCACGTAAATTATGGTTTTTAAGTATACAGGCTCAGTGCTTGATAATAACTGCGCTGTCATAGTGTTGCAAGCGTTCCACTACACCAAGAAAGCTTCCTCTTCCCACGCTCTCTCTGAAATCACGCAATAGCAACTATGGGCTCATTTATT
The DNA here is from genome assembly GCF_055824585.1 of Amblyomma mixtum. Taxonomy (NCBI): domain Eukaryota; kingdom Metazoa; phylum Arthropoda; class Arachnida; order Ixodida; family Ixodidae; genus Amblyomma; species Amblyomma mixtum. The sequence goes on along the minus strand of NC_143012.1, from coordinate 303,137,275 downwards.
GCATTAGCGTGCAAATAAGCATCTAACAGCGCTTCTAATGTGTACTTTTAAAGAAAAAACATGACATCAATGTCTGAAAGTACGGGCGAAGCACTCAAGCAGAGCAAAATACATGCTTCCACACGCCCCAATCTTTCTTAGATTGGTTCTCGGTACATCCGCAGCGCGGCGCCGATTTTGTAAAAACTGTCAAAGGATTGTCCCCACATCCCAAAATATCAACTTTTAAGCATGTATAGCGCGAGAGCTGCATACCGTAGTTTACGGCAACGTAAACGACGCACAAGCGCTTCTCCAGCGAGGTACACAACCGTGTGCGTGACGTTGATGAGCCATTGCTCCCCAGGGAAAGACGGCTCATGGTAACAGAAGGCAGCATTAGGAAACGTACATAACGGGAACCATGCACCTCCGGCAGACCCAGCGATTTGCGGAGACGCGAGCAAATGGCCGTACCGCCCATCAGAATCAAGCGAACATCTATCTAACCAGAACAGCAAAAAGAAAAACAACGCAAGAACGCTGAATGCGATGGAGAAAAAAGTGCCTGGAACAGCCCAGCTCTCTCACTTAGCGCAAATGTTATATCGCAGAGCTCATCAAATAGACGGACTGCAGACGAGTTGTGCAAACGGCGCTTTGTCGGTAAAGGAATCAGTATAAACACGATGGTGTTTGCGTGTACATGGAAAGTGCTTCGTAAGATGCACAGCATTAGCAATAAGCCCAGTACTATTGCACAGTGCAGGCTAAGCGTTAACATCTATGTTTCTTAATCAAATAAATGGAAGCATCGTTATCAATGGGGTGATATGTTTCGTGGTGTGCGTAGAGAACACCTGGCAAAGTTTTAGTTTCTAAGAATGAAGAGATAAATAGCGCTTGGTTTGCATCTAAAATCTTTTCTTCAAATCACTTCGCATCTATCAAGGTATTAAAGAAAGAAGTTGCTGCATATTCTGTTTACTTTTACCTCTACGAGGTCACCCGTTTTTTTTTTTTTCGATCCAGCTTCAATTCGGGAGAACTTTCGATAGCCTTTTCGGCCCTTCCCTTGGCAACTGATGGTGAAAGAAAATCATCCTGATCTGGCGCCAAAATGGTCAGATTTTTTTTTTGTATTCATAAATAGAAGAAGACAAAAATGCGTTTGTCTTTCTCTTCTGTCCGCCTTGCATACCTTCCCGCTTCCAGTTGCTGCCACACACCCAGGATGTGCACGCGAGTGCTTTGCTTTTGTTTTTGTAAAGCGTGCTCTGCCACATAGCGACCATTACTGTTGTCGAGCGAACGTTAAGGAATCGGTAGGCGCGCGGCTGCTTGCATGAGCGACTTCTAAAATACAGTAAACAGGAAAATATATATCGAAGTGGCAACAATGCGCATTGCTTAATAATGTTTTGAGAAGCAGGGCACATTCAAATCTTACTATTGCCTTCTGAGTAAATGTCAGCGTTCGGTGTTTCCTCAAAGCGCTGTGCCACAAAAGCGTCCGTAGCCGTCGTATGCTTGTCATACTAAACTGACACAGAGACAAAAACAGCATGCCAGAAGGGCAGCAAATGCGTTTTCGCTGACCATTCTAAGCAACACCAGCCATATTTACTACCAATGATGGCGTAACTCTGCTCGTCCTGTTATTCATATCATAATGAAGCCATCTAACAGAAGAGTCGGATATATTTTTTTTGTTCCATCTGTACGTAAAGGAACTTTATAAAGGAGGCGTAGCTGCTAGATATAAAAGACAAATATTCCCCGACGCTTTTTCGTTCTTCATTTCACTTTCCCCCATGGCTTTCATACTTTTGGCTGCAGAAAAAAACCTCGCCTATATGTTGCAATATCCTACAAGTACATATCGACTCAACTTGTGCTGCCTCATCGCCTGATGTTATCCACGAAGCGAAGCACTTTCCCCCCATTCATTCTCGAGATCTATGCTACGCTCATCACGTTCCCTGAGATGGTACTTACATGCCTATGGCATTGCTGGCAACTAGAGCGAACCAGACACGCGCACACGAAGCCACAGCAGTCACGACGAAAGCGACGGCGCGCCGACCGTTTTCGGTGCACTCGAGGAAAGATCCATCGTGACGTGGTTACGTCTACTTCTCGCCGCCATCAGAGGCACAGGGTCTCAAATTTCTCCGAAGAGTGCAATGACTGCAGGAACATCAGGATGTTGCGCTCCACCGGCAAAGTGGTGCTGTCGTCGTAGCCTGGTATTGCTTTTCTGTCCCGTGTGTTGTGTAAAGCTCTTGCGCCCAGATCTGCTCGATAAGTGTCGGCGCAGAACGGGGCTGCGAGTGCACTTTGCTGTCCTAAATCGTTTCGTAATTGAGTCTGCGATTCGTTCTCTCACTCGGGCAATCTGTAACTTGTACGCTTTTTTTTTTTTTCTCTTTTTCGTCCTGTGCAGGACTTCTCATCTAACCGCTGCAGATTCGCGCTCTGGTTGTGAGCTGTTGTAGCACTCACTTGACTGACGCTGACAACAGCACGATAGTGCTTTGGAAGACAGATGTCTTTGGCGTTAGGCGAACAAAAACATCGTTCTGCAAGTCAGCGGATTCACTACAGAAATTAGGTGTTTTGAATGACCGCTAAGTTAGAATTAGTTCCTCGATCATACACCAAGATATAATCGCTTCGTGGTTTTTTTGGCACTTACTAAAATGGCTTCCTCACACAGTTTACTTACTTAAGGAATCAAACTCCAAGAAAAGAAATATTGAGATCTACAAGGTGCCGCTGAACAGAATTAAGATTAAGTGAACTCAAGCGCAGTGTTTTTTCAACGTACTCCGTGTTGTCGAGTATTAATTGGGAGCATGTCTGGCAGTGAAGGAAAAAAAAAATCCAACTTACATTTCTACGAGAATGCTCCCCCAAAATTTTATATTTTTCTTTCATATAGTTGCAAAGAGCAAGGAAGCTTCTCCCGCTTCCCTTTTTGTCCAAAGTACCTCGGGCCTCATTATATAGCAAGCCTGGAACTTGCGACCAGTACCGGGCAACGCAGGAGCTTTCTGTATACGCCAGCCTAGTTTTGACTTCTAAGGAACTGAAACTCTTTAGTGTAACCTTTTAAGCATCCGAGTAGACACCGATGAGGACCTCTCCGAGTTCCCTACCCTCTAAGACTACGCTGTCGGAAGCTTTATCTCGACCCACTTCAAGACACGAGCCTACAGTGCGCCACGCACCGAGGCACGCCAGCCCGGCCCTTACATGATGTGAAAGAACTCGTCCCAGGCAAGGCACGCGCCCCATGTCAACCTCACAAAAACCGTGCAGCACTGGAGAAGCAAAAGCCAGTGCCGGGCAATCACAAGTTGAAATGAACACATGGCTTGCGCATCGAAATGGCTTGCGATTGGCTGAGGCTCTGGCGCTTATGTCCTCAGCCATCGTGATTGGCCACACCAAGGACTCCAATAATTATAAAGTCGTTCCGACGCGCAAACAGCATTCTGAACTCGGCTTCTGAGTGACTACAGCCGGCTTCAGCTTCGCCTACGCAGCACGGTTTTAGCGGGACGGAGTCTAAAAGGGAACAACCATAAAAGAGAAAACCAGAATGAGGCCGACGCGCAGCCGGTCACCTAATTGTTGCTGGCCTCGCGAATCAGGAAGCTGCTTCTGGCGAAAGCGATGTTCACGCGTCACCGCGCGCTGAGAAAACAGGCCGGTGGTGGCGCCTCGTTCGTCAGCGATCGACGTCAGCTTTTCAAGGCGGCTCGCTATCGAGAACATGTGTTCCAGTAGCGGCCCCTCGGCTGGCTAGGGTTACAGCAGACCCGGCTGAATTAAACATGATGCTAAGCAGAGTGGTGGCTTCTCGGACATCCGCTGTCGCGGCTATACAGTGCGGCGCGCGAGCTGATCAGAAGGCGAGCCTGCCGTGCTAGGGAAAAGGCAATGGGAGAGAGCTTCCAAAAGGCCTCCCAGTGAGCAGGATTCTTTGATATTATACGAGGCTTCTTTTCGACTGCAATAGCCGGCACCCCCGCCACTCCTTTCCGCGGAAGAGAAGAGACCAGAAACGGGAAATCTAAGGAACATGATGCGAAAAGAGTGTGATCATCGCGGATTTTCCGGTGTTATTAAAGGACTGCGTGGTCGGTCTGCTGAAAAGGGCGTTGATCTCCCGGATCGACGTTGGCCGCCTCAAATGTCAGCGCGAGAGTTTCGCCGTAATACGCGCCTGATAAATGGACGCGGCTGCGGGTTACCTACGTCAGCACTTTGAGAGGCTAGGAATGTACATTTTTCTTGTTTCGTCGCTCATAGCAGTCAGCTAGCAGCGTGCACCCAAAGGCCAGAAGTATAGGAAATTTTTAAAAAATTGCAACGAGAAAAGCAACGCACGTTACGTCTACTCTAGCTTTTCTGCGCTGGAATATTATTCATATGAATACGCTTTAGATAATTTTAGGCTTCTAAACGACGCGGGAATTGGAGACAGGCCAGTGCAAAACAGTAATATTCTGTAAATAAAGATATATAGAGCGAAATTGTTGATGTGAATGAGTGCCGAAAAAAAAAAGAGATAATTTTGTTCTTTGGCACAGAGCAACCGTGATATAACGCGACGAATGCGCCGCCGGAACCTAAAACATAGGTAACGGAGTTAGAAGCTGCTTTTATAACCTGTGAAAAAAAGCGGCGAATTTGACTTTCTGATAGGTACTTCAGAGAAAAACGTGTACTTTATAAAAAATCAGCGGTCGTCTTGGTCTATTCTTTGTCCGTCATCCACTTTTTGGGCTGTAGAGATTTTATATAAAATAGGAAGTAAAACTCTAAAAAAAAAACCTTGTCTACCACAGGAGTGGTGCGTTCTGTGATACCTTACATAGCTTGTGTGGCCTGGAAGCAAAAATGCAAGGCCGTGTACTGTGCGATGTCAGTGCACGTTAAAGAACCCCAGGTGGTCGAAATTTCCGGAGCCCTCCACTACGGCGTCTCTCATAGCCTTAGTCGCTTTGGGACGTTAAACCCCATAAACCAACCAACCAACCAAACATGCAAGAGACCCTAGAAAAGACGTGTTTTGTCGAATGGCTGACGTTCTGTTGACGACAGCTTGTGAGAGATTAAAATTCAGTGTGAATTTTAGTGTTCAGCTTTGACTCCTTCAGTATTGTTGGAATACGCTACCGGCAGTAAAAAACATGTGTTAAAGGTTTTGTACGTTACCAAAAAAGGAAAAAATTGTGTTGTTTACCCCACAGTGTCTTCATCGATTGCGAGCAATTTTTAGCCATCTCGACGACAAAACGCCATTTACTGCTGAATGTCCGGGTAATTGTGTACGGAGCTCAACCACATAAAAATAATGGGTAATGTGCGCACAACCTCTGTCAAGCAGCCTTGCTCACAAAGCAAGCGAGCAATCTCATAGCCTCCGTACGTATGGATTTCACTAATAGCAATTTTGCTCTAAACCTTATGTTCTACTCAATGTGGTAAAGGTACGAAACATTGCAGCACAAAACGCACGTACTTGTGAAAAACTTTTTCACAAAATTCACGCTGCAATTTAGAGTACCCCCATACCTCTACCAACGGCCAGAATAAAATTCAAATGTTAAGGTTTCTTCGGGATCTTATCTAAATAAAACCATGTAAGTGTCCCTAAAACACACTGTCTTTGTTTCGCCGTGGTGGCTCAGTGGTCATGGCCCTCGACTGCTACCTCGAAAGACGCGGGTTAGATCCCGGCCGCGGCGGTCTAATTTCTATGAAGGCGAAATTCTAGTGACCAGTGTACTGTGCGATGTCAGCGCACGTTAAAGAACCCCAGGTAGTCAAAATTTCCGGAGCCCTTCACTACGGCGTTCCTCATAGCATAAGTCGCTTTGGGACGTTAAACTCCCCGAAAACAAAAAAAACTGTGTTTCACACAATTCTTAAAATCCGAAATGACCCAGAAGGTTATACTAATCGTGTTCCAAGCTGTGTTGATGCACTCCCGAAGGAAACATGCGAAGTTATACCTCAAGGCCTCCCTTCATCTCCGCTACGCACGGAACTTGCCTCACAATGACCACGTCCACAAGAAGGGAACGGGTGAAAGGTGTAGAGCGTGCTTCCGTTAAGATGTACTACGCTGCGACTCCTTAAGGAGCACCAAAGTCCACCAAAGGTGCTGAAAATTGACAGCGCTTCTTTCGAACCCTTGTTCATTTCGCAATCCGCCAAAGCTTTGTCGAAACCGGATCTCTATGTGTCTTTAAGGAACGAAACAGCGCAACTAAAACGAAGGACCAAGAAAAAGAGAGACACGAACACGCGCTGACTTACAACTGACTGTTTTAATCTGAAAACCACATATAAATAATCTCTAATCGCTTCGTCACAGCCTCACGTCGTCATCGCAAACTACTAACATAAAAAGAAAGGAAAAACCATTGGCGAAAGGTAAGCACCTACAGGCTCGCACGCTTTTCTTGGTCCTTCGTTTTAGTTGCGCTGTTTCGTTCCTTAAAGATGCAATACCAACTCCCCCACTATGCTATGTTGCTACAAGTTATCTCTGTGTGTGTCTACTCGTTCTTGGTCCCTTGTCCTGTTTGCGATATTGCTCCGGATGAATCTTGACTGAGGGGTAGCCAATGAAACAGCTTTAATCTCACCGCCCACTCGCGAGGCCAGACGCATGTGCTACGAAACCTGATCGGTGTCAAGTGGTATCAGCCACTAGCTTCAAATTACAAAGAAGGCGACCTGGAATCCACGGCAGAACCAAGAAAAATGTTCGGGGAAGAACAACCGCACTGACTGTGACTCTTGGCGTGGTATGGCTGTAGATGACTCCCTGTAAAATTACCAATGGCAAAGGCGAAGCAAGGCAGCGAGACACGGGTTCCGAAAGAGCGGTTAGCTGCATGTAGAAGGCCGTTACGCCCAAGGAGACATGACAGATGCATTAGCGCCGATGTGAGCTCGGACTTATTGCGGGCACGGATTGTGTTTTTTTATTTCTTAGTTTGTTGTGCAGCTGATTCGCTTGACCTAATTTATTCAGTGCATAAACGCAAATGTAGGAAGCTTCTTACGATAGCTATACTGAAGCGTATTAAAATTGCGCCTTGGTTTCTGGTAACGGGATTTGCGTTCCTCAGCGGACTGCTAAATACGTTTATTCGAAATCAGATCTTCAATAAAATCACCGCCTACAGGAAGCTCCTCAAATGAAGCTTTCCCAGAGACACAAATATCTAAAAGACGCCACACCAGTGCTGCTGGTAGGAGCTATATCAACTCTAATAGTGCGTGTGAAGCAGCAGTTACGACTCAGGATTACGAAAAAATGAGCAAAGACAATCATGAAATTTTAGGCGCTGTTTCCATTTTACAGCGATGGCATTTGTAAAACTCCAAACTGATAACTCGTTATAAATCATATTGTGTCTAACTTCGGTTTCTTTCCTTTTTTGTCGAAAGCGGCTTTATTAAACACGGCGCTTATGCATCACACATTTAATTACCGAAAGATCAATAGGCTCCATTGGATCTCCTTTCTTCGGTACACAATGCAACCAGTTACAAAGGTCATTTACGGCTATCCGAGGCCGGCTAATTGACTTCGACTGAGGGTATCCTTGAGATGATAATCGCATTAACCGCGCGCCAATGAGCTCGCGTAAGTGTCTTGGGCAAAGACTGCTTCACCAACGAAGGCGGTCGGCGATGAATACACCGGAAGGCCGTTATCATCGATCCGAAATTCTAAGCGGATGAGTATATGGACAGAATCTCGTTTCCTTTCGGGACGTAATTACTGTAGACTTCAGAAATGCGCGCCAGTCTAGAGAATATTAGTTCACTGTTGCACGCAACGTTAAGGGGCCAGACAGGAAGAGTTCAAGCATCCTTAAAAGGTCACTGCGTGACTACGGGGTGCAAATTAAGGGTTAAGTAAATGATGTGAAGTTTATTCGCTAGACAATTTGTTTGCCACCGAAAGTTTCCTGTCAGGAACGAAACGTAAGACGTTTAGATGCAAACTGAAGTCTTATGCTTTGAGTACTATGATCAGAATCACAGATCATTAGCCCAAAGGGCCTTCATTAGATCTTTATTTCCTGAGTGCGTTTTAAGCATGGCTCGTGCATTTGCCGTTGGCTGTCACGACAGGGATGTAGTCTCACCGGATGTCGTGACGGCATGAAGCTCGTGCAACTGCATCGAGTATTAAATATATTGTTTCCCAGGCTCTGGGTACAAGTACCTCACGGTTCAAACTTTGCTCACATGTCACTCTGTGATTCGCGGTGGTATGGCTAGATAAGTGTACTTCAAAATAGAGAGCCTGCAACAACAAATTCCATTCCTTCAGTTTCTGAAGAATGTTGTTTTCGTTTCTTCGACGTTTCCTCAACATATTTACCAAAACCACACTCTTATCAAGATTATCAATGAAAGCAATTATATACCTGCGAGATTTTTATGCATCCTCTACTTTCGTAAGTCTCATAGCTGTAAGCACTGAAAACAAAGAAACACTGAAAGCAACAATACTACAAAAGCAAACAGCGAAAATGTACGGTTGCAGTGAAATAAAATTGGAAATACGCATTAAATTTCCGCTTCTGCTTCTGCTTTTCTTTTGTCGAGAAATCTATTTTATTTCCTTTTACGAATATGCTTGCACTGTTAAATTGCGGAGTTTATCTCCATTTCTGTTTGCCTTTCGTATTCCCATTTACATATTTTTGTTTTAACCCTCATTAATAACCTATCCTCAATAAATGGTATCCTCAATAAAGAATAAAATTGGAAATAACCCAACCCTTCATGTATTGCATATCCCCTGGCAGTAAAATTTTAATTTCCTGTTACAAAGCCTGCAGCTCGTTTCTGGACAGGCTCCGTATCATCTATGAGGCCAGATAGGCCTAATGACCTAATGGTAGCCAAAGCAAGTTTGCTTTCAATGATGACGAAGAATGTTTAAACTTTTGTTAGAAAAAGTGACGGAGACGTTAAGCTCTCGCGGCAATTAAGTCAGCGTGATTAGATCAGTTACGCGTCTCAGTAAGCGTAATTCTGAGGCATTTAACGCGTTCTTGCAATAGAATATTGTTTACATTATATGAAGTGGGAAACTTTATTTTTTTTTTAAACTGCACATGACAACATTTTCTGGTATTTAAAGTCATCTGCCACTGGTTCCCAGGTATGCACTTTTTCTACGTCGGCTGCAAAGAAGACATCGACAAGATATTTCGCTGCACGATACATGACACAGTCGTCAGCATATAGTTCAATAGTGTATTTAAAGCCTGCACTAAATCATTAATAGAAACAAAAATTAAAAGCGACCCAAGTACAGACTCTCAGGCACACCGGATAGCAGTGCATTGGAACTGACGTCATCCTGTTCAGAACAACTTGTTTCTGTTTTCTTCTGTCTGCATATTCCCTCTGCAAAGTATATCTTAGTGCGCATGTCGAAGTAAGCACAATTACAGTGAAAGAATTAACTATCTCGCTTTAAAACGACTATCCTCTACACAAGGTTATTGACGTCATCGTAAGAGACGCTAGTGCATGACGCTTGTACTGAATCTTGCAAAAACGTCTACTTCACGATTTCTGAATATCGCTTTCCCACAAACAAAAGTCATGAACCTAAGCGTTGAAAGGGTTCCTAGTTTCGTAGAGCGCAGCGGTGATGTTATCTGTCCCAAGGCACGTGTTGGTGCTTGAAAAAGTAAGAAAGAAGCAGATCTTGCCCATTCTTTGTGAAGCAATGTAGATACTCCGACAATCAACAAGGTATGATCGACTGGAGTAATTTGCTCACTCACGCTTTGCAATAGTCGCATTCGTCTTTTACTGCTTCAATTAAATGTATTCACCCATCCACCACGGCCAATTAACAGTAACGGCGTTCTGGTGCCGGGCACGAAGTTGCGAGTAGCTTTCACGTCGCTGCTACCGTATGGGGTTTATTTATATATTTCTGAATGCTGTACGCCTCTTCAAGCTTTTGCAGGCGTGAGGAAGGACAACTTCAGGGACAACTTCAAAAGAACGGCCGAGTAATGAAATTTGGCTGCCCTTTAAAGACTCGGAGAAAGTAAAACTTCATTAAAAACCCCAGCTCTATTTTCATCTTATATTGCAGAATGTATATCCCTGGGAAATAAGACGCAATAGCGGCCGACTAACTTGCCACTCAAAGAACAAACCAACGTTACCAGTCATATGAAAAGTGCAGTCTAAAAAAATTAATGAATCTACTAACACAGTAACCTTCAGTTAAGCTACAAGGGAGACCACATTAGAAGACCTAGAATCGATCCTGGCTACTCCGGGTTTTGTTGTTGTTCTTTTGGGGTGCAATGATACCTCACTAAGCGAGGTTTTTCCCACTTCGTCTCTATCGAATTGATATCGCCGTGGCCGGGAATTGCAACTATTTCTAGTGCGTCGTCCGGCTGCCGAGCAGGTCGGGAAGATCGCTGAGCCACAGTTTCGTATGACAGAAAGAGAAAGTATGCGGAGGACGAATGCTTCCGCTGAAATCCACGCTCTATACTAGGCCCACACGGCTTAGAACGCTGGCAGAAGACGAAAAACTAGTAATATCGAACTCGTCATGGGCCACACAAGGACGTCGCAGACCGGATGTGAGAACGAATCCCAGATAGAGGGAGAGAGAGAGAATGGGAAAGAACGCGTTGAAATGGGAAACCCGCAATGGCCGGGGCGGACACGCAGCGCATGTATTGGGTCTGTGGGGAAATCCGAGCGCAGGCTTTGCTAATGGGTTTTCTCTTTCTCCTCTTTCTTGACCTTTGCAGCTGCTCTACTCGATCATCATGGTGATCGGGAGTTTCCACGTGCACACTGTCATCGAACACCCAGGTGAGCATCCTCCTTACGACCAAATCTCCTTCTGCTCCGAATGCGGGGCGTGCGTCATTCGTAATTCGAGTCCAATGCACCGAGAGTACTGCCGCAGCCTCCCTAGACGGCATTGCATCACGAAGTGCTAAATGCGGGCGTCTGAAGTGCGCGTGGTTCTCGTTTACGAGAACAACTCGTCCGCTTGAAGTGCTGCGTAATACGGGTCCTCGTTAAGATTTGGCAGCTGCCCGACTGGCGTATCGGGTGGCGAATTCTATTCGTACGTTCTCAGGTGTATGTGAAATCCGCGCAACTGCAACTGAATCCTGCACAAAACGACCTGGCCCCGATTTTCCTGGATTTACAAGTAAAAACAAACAAGCTCAGTTTCGGAGCCCGGAGGAAGTTGTCAAACGACGCCGTTCCTTAGTTTGCGTCTGTCATCCGCGCGTCAAATTTTCATTTTCAGCCGCAACTTATAACTAGGCTCGGCAATCATATTTGCAATTATCTCCTCTTCCTTACCGTCATAGCCAAAGATAACTAGGTAACAGCTTGTAAATAATTACTCAGGTCTCAATCCTAGTAATTAGTGCACGCCCGCGTTTATATACTAAGAGATTAATGAAAGAAGGCTTTGTCGGGGTGCTTCGTGCGTGTTTATAGAAACGACTGAACAGAGCAGACGGCACGGAAGCGACAACCACAGACACATGCGCTGTGTCTGTATTCTTCTCTTCCGTCCCGTCTGTAAGCGCTGTTCAGTCGTATACATTCAGAACTATTCTAAAAGTGATCGGTTTTGTTTCTGCCGAACACGGCTGGTAAGTCTTTGCTAGTGTGATGACCACTTATCCGGAAATAAAAGCGACGGCACAGTACAGAGACACAAGAGGGCCACCTACGACCACGCATTTTTTTCTGTCTCTCTGCAAAAAAAAAGAAAAAAGAAGGTGTTATAGGGCATCTCACTGAAATAACTTATGACTAAAGTGATCTCGTGTATATTGACTCTGACTAGATCGTATACCGTTCCATTCAAATAGCTGCGTGCGTGTGCGTAGGTGCGAGTGCGCGTGTTAGAACACAAAATCTGAGAACAAAGGATATATGGCGTGACGAACACTTCAAGCGAACGGTTTCGAGAGACTTTCTCTCAGAGAAGCGCAAACGACAATTACCGCGCTCCTAATGCAAACAAACGTGACGCTGCGCAATCCGACTGGCAACGACAAGCTACTCTTTGTTGAGATTGAAGTTTCCGCTGTATACTTCAGATTATTGTTGATTTGTTTCCCTGTTTTCCGGTCGAGCGAGAGCTGGTATTGAGATGAAGCTGAATAGTTTTGTCGAAGCTCGATCCTAATGAAGAGGTAGTCAGGCTTTTCAGTGCTTTGAAAAAGTAAGTGCGTTGAAATCATCAACGCATTCTTTTCTTCGTAAGCAGTTTGGACAACCTAATGGTGCATTTTTTTTTTCACCTTTACATCATTCTGCATAGGGATCGCAACTTATTGGTTCAGCTGCGTTTCTTTATCTCATAAATTTCACAAAGAGACCTGAAAGGAAATTCTATGTGATGAAACTGCCTCGCGTTGATTTATTCAGTGACTCAAAATCAGCTAATATCGAACCGCGTCAGGTTTACGCCATTTTGTAGAAAGCTCTGTTGATTCTGACATTTCAACGCAATGGCCCAAAAGTTTTCGTCCGCTTTGCAGTAAGCGGAAAGTAATTTAAATATGAAGGGACTGGATAAATGTCTTGGCACCTTATGTGTACCGGCGCTTAGAATTTATTAGCTGGAACAAGAAAACACTTAATTTGGATCTTCCTTCCTTGCTGTATTTTTCTTTCGCAGCGATGTGACATTCTGCTGAAACAGGACAGACAAACCCATGACATAAAGGAGACAGGAATGTAAAATTCGGAAGTAAATATGGACGAAGGTGTTTTCATGTGTACGTGCTTATTTCTCTCTTTTTGCTAGTACCATGCGCTCGACTTCCTTCCCTTTCAGTTCTACTTTACATTACAGAGGACTTGGTACGCAGGTTACCGTCGACTCTCCAATCATTCGAAAATAACGAACTAGAATACAGCAAGCTGCAGCTGTCTGAGGTTCTTAGTTCAGCTCCTTGCTTCATATGCTCTACATAAGTATAAACAATTCAGTGGAAATCGCTGTGCACATTTATAGGATGGAAAGTGTAACATGCACAGCTATAATTGGCATTTCTAACTACGGCGTCTAGTTATTTCCGAGCTGCGTAGTAAGAATAGCAAACACAACGGCATTAACGATTTTCGAATGAGTTGGAGGGCGCCCTCACACACTATCCTTGCGGAAGCGTACGCGCCAATGTGTCGAACGTCGTTCGAATTTGTGGCACTCTAATATTGTTTTTTCCATCTCAGGTTTTTATGGCCTTCCTGTTTTGCAGGATGATATGTGCGATCCTCTGCAACGTTTGAAAGAAACTTTAAATAATTTAATGTGGTAATCGAACAAATGCTACTTCGCTATATTAAAAGCTTACAGTGCTTGTACCCTGTTACAAGATGGAACTGACTATATAAGGAAAAAAAAAACAGTCAGTATGCGCCACAATGGCTCTGGAGCTATTCAATGTTTCATACAAAAACCATAAACCTAATGGCCCACCTACGCTTTCATAAAAGATTCGAGGGGAAAATATATCTACATTCTAAAGCCCATAAATTGATTTTATAGTCTCGCCTATGAACGAAGTCAACTTTGACGACGTAAATGAACCTTCCGCAGTAAGATGATATTGTTGCGGGAAAGAATATATTTACAGATATTTACAAATAGACAAGAACAGCTGCGAGCGGCACCACCGAGAACACAGTCCGAACTTCGTTGTCGTCTTCTACTCTGCGCACTCGTGCCATCGCTCTTTGTCGTCGTCGTCTACCCGCATCAGGACCCCCGGCTGCTGAAACGCCGTCTCGGCGTTAGGGCGGCGACGTATGAGCGTCGTGGTAAGGTTTAAGGCGACAGACGTGGACGATGTCGGTGGTGGCGCCAGATGACGAGGGCGAGGTTTCAAGGAGAGCAATTTCATAGTTCACGTCGGTAACACGGCGCACGACACGGTAAGGGCCACGGTAGTGCGAAAGGAGCTTCTCGGATAGACCGACGCTGCGAGAGGGCGTCCAGAGAAGGACGAGTGATCCTGGGGTATATTCGACGGCCTGGTGACGGCGGTCGTAGGCTGACTTCTGGGAAACTTGAGAGGCTTGGAGCCTACTACGTGCTATTTGGCGCGCCATCGTGGCCTGGGAGATGGCGTCCCGAGCGTAAGCAGTGGTGGGGGCTGAAGAAGGCGGCATGAGTGTGTCCAAAGGCAAGGTGGGATGCCTACCAAACAAAGGGTAGAAAGGAGAATAGCCTGTTCTGTCATGAAGGGAAGAGTTATATGCAAATGTCACATAAGGCAAGGCTGCGTCCCAATCTCGGTGGTCTGGCGATACGTACATGGCTAACATGTCGGTGAGCGTGCGGTTGAACCTTTCCGTAAGCCCATTGGTTTGTGGGTGGTAAGCTGTCGCGAGCTGGTGCTGCGTGTCACACGAACGAAGAATGTCGTGAACTACTCTGGATAGAAAATAACGACCGCGGTCGGTGAGCAGTTGACGAGGGGCGCCGTGGTGAAGGATGACGTCTTGCAGAAGAAAATCGGCAACATCGGTAGCGCAGCTGGACGGCAAAGCACGCGTGATGGCGTACCGAGTCGTATAATCAGTTGCGACAGCGATCCACTTGTTGCCGGAGAGGGACGTCGGAAAAGGGCCAAGAAGGTCGAGGCCAACACGGTGAAAAGGTTCAGGAGGTATGTCGATGGGTTGCAGAAGACCGGCAGGCAGAGTGGAGGGCCTTTTCCGACGTTGACACAGGTCGCAAGCGGCCACGTAACGCTTGACGGAACGATAGAGACCAGACCAAAAGAAGCGATGCCGCACCCGAGCGTACGTGCGGGACACGCCAAGGTGACCGGCTGTCGGCAGATCGTGCAGTTCTGCAAGGACAGAAGAGCGTAGACGTTGGGGTATCACGAGCAGGAGCGGAGGGCCATCGGAGCGTAGGTTTCGGCGATACAAAATGCCATTCTGGAGCACATAAAGGTTCAGAGACGGAGATCGGTTTGCAGAACGGATGCCATCAAAGATAGGTCGTAAAGATGAGTCGTGACGCTGTTCGTTAGCAATATCAGCAAGATCGGAGATAGCTAAGAGGCAGGGCAGGGTCTCAGCGTCCTCTAGGTCAGGTGGTTCCACAGGGTATCGGGATAAGCAGTCAGCGTCCTGGTGATGGCGCCCTGACTTGTACACGACGGAGTATGAGTATTCTTGGAGGCGCAATGCCCAGCGACCAAGGCGACCGGTGGGATCTTTTAGTGAAGACAACCAACAGAGAGCGTGGTGATCAGTGACAACAGCGAATGAACGGCCGAACAGGTAGGGTCTGAATTTAGCTACTGCCCAGACAAGGGCAAGACACTCGCGCTCAGTAATGGTGTAATTTTGCTCTGCGGCTGAAAGTAGGCGGCTGGCATAAGCGATGACTCGATCTTGACCCTGTTGACGTTGGGCTAGGACGGCGCCGATGCCATATCCGGAGGCGTCGGTGCGAACCTCTGTGGGAGACGACGGGTCAAAATGTGCTAAGATGGGCGGAGTGGTCAGCAAATGGACGAGAGATGAAAATGAGTTCTCTTGAGCAGGGCCCCAGGTAAAGGGGGTGTCGTTCTTCAGAAGATCAGTGAGGGGACGAGCGATGCCGGCGAAATCTTTGATAAAACGGCGAAAATATGAGCACAAGCCGACAAAGCTGCGTACATCTTTCGACGACCTTGGAAGAGGAAAGTCCTTCACAGCTTGAATTTTGATGGGATCTGGGCGTACACCAGAAGCGTCAACGAGGTGTCCGAGAATAGTGAGTTGGCGACGACCGAACTTGCATTTCGATGAGTTCAGCTGAAGTCCGGCGTTACGAAACACTGTCAGAATATTAGAGAGGCGCTCGAGGTGCGTGGCAAAAGTAGGCGAGAAAACCACAACATCGTCTAGGTAACAGAGGCAGGTGGAACATTTAAAGCCACGAAGAAGGGAGTCCATCATTCGTTCGAAGGTAGCCGGGGCGTTACAGAGGCCGAACGGCATGACTTTAAACTGGTATAAGCCATCAGGCGTCACGAAGGCGGTCTTCTCGCGGTCCTTTTCATCAACGGCAATTTGCCAGTACCCCGATCGAAGATCAATTGAAGAGAAATATTTGGCGCCGTGGAGGCAATCTAAGGCATCATCGATCCTTGGGAGTGGATATACGTGTTTTTTTGTGATGCGGTTGAGGTGTCGATAATCAACGCAAAAGCGCCAGCTGCCATCCTTCTTTTTCACCAGGACGACTGGTGAAGCCCAAGGACTTGACGAGGGCTCGATGATGTCTTTTGCGAGCATCTTGTCCACCTCTTGATTTATGACGGTGCGTTCGGCGCTGGACACTCGGTACGGACATCTGCGGAGAGGAGCGGAATCACCGGTGTTTATGTGATGCGTCACCAAAGAGGTCCGAGCCAAAACACGGCTATCAAAGTCGAATATGTCGCGGAAAGATGATAAGAGGCACCTAAGATCGCGAGCTTGCATCGGCGGTAGGTCAGAAGCGATCATGTCGGCGTAGTCGTCCGTTGGGTTCGCTGTAGATGGGGCCGCAGGCAACCGGCATTGCTGAGTGGAAGGCAAGCAGCTGTCCACCACTGATATCACACATTCGGCAGCAGGGCACAGCGTGGCGAGTGAGATACCTTGCGGGAGCGGTTGGATGGATGAACCGAAGTTCAGGACCGGAAGGCACGCTCGGTTGGCCGACATTGTAAATACAATGTGTGGAAGCGCAATGCTGCGCGTCAGGGCGACGTCAAGTTCCGGAGTGACTACGTAGTGACCATCAGGTACAGGGGGAAAAGATGAGGAAGAAATGTAAGTTGCGGCTTGAGGCGGTAGACGGACAAAGTCGACAGCACAAAGACGGTGTATAACTGGGGACGGCGACTCAGCAGAAAGAGGAAGGTCAAGCTGAACGACATTAGTGGCGCAGTCAATGAGGGCTGAATGCTCAGACAGGAAGTCGAGGCCAAGAATGACTTCATGAGGGCACTGGTCCAGAACAGAGAACAGAACGGACGTATGGCGGCCGGATATGGTCACACGGGCTGTGCATAGTCCAGCAACATGAGCAGTTCCGCCGTTGGCAACGCGGAGAACGGCTTTGGGTGCAGGGGTCAGTACTTTTCGGAGGCGGCGTCGTAGGGCTGAACTCATGACGGATACGTGCGCGCCTGTATCGATCAGGGCTCTCACAGGCACTCCATCGACATGAATGGCGAGCAAATTATGGTGTGCGCGAAGGGCTAATCGAGGATTTTGGGACTGGGGCTGTACTGCAGCATCACCTCCAGACACTGCAGCGTCTAGTTTTCCGCTTGCGAGCGTCCGTAGGGGCCAGGAGAGGGGCGACGGCGTTGGGGCGAACGAGACTGGCGACGCAGGGGGGACGGGGAGCGGCTGGAGCGGGGAATCTGGCCGTCGACTGTAGCACTGTGCTGGGCTGGAGGGGGCGTGTAGTGGCTGGGCTGTTCGTCGTCGCGGTGGGAGCTGAGAGGACGGTATGTGCTGCGACGGGACCAATAATTTCGACAGTGGCGGGAGATGTGGCCAATGCGGTGGCAATGGAAACAAATGGGCCTGTCGTCGGTTGTTCGCCAGTCGTTAGGGTTTCGGCGACGTGGAGTGAAGTACGAAGGTCGTCCAGGAGCAATCGCAGTGATTTCGGGTGGTGGTGACGGTGACCGTACAGGGCTGACGGGCTGGAAACCAAGGTTGGCAAGCTCTTGGCGGACGACAGCTTGTACCAGAGAGATGGTAGGTAAGCGGGTGTCGCCATCATGTAGATGCTGGGGGGCAGGGGACATAGCTTCGAGCTCGCGTCGGATGATGCGGGTCACATTTTCTGAGGGCGCTGGAGTTTCCCGGTGTCGCAGGTCTTCACATGAAGAAGTCGCAGCCGTGTTAGGGAGGCGTGTGTACGGCTGGCTAATACGCCTGCTTTTGGCTTCCTCGAAGCGTCGACATTCCTTAATAATTCCGTCGACTGTAGTGCAGTTCTTGTATACGAGCAAGTTGAAGGCATCGTCGGCGATTCCCTTCAACACGTGGCCGACTTTGTCAGACTCGGGCATGTTGGCGTCGACTTTGTGACAGAGGGCCAGCACATCTTGAATGTACGACACATAGGACTCCGTAGATGTTTGAGCTCGGGAGGCGAGGTCCTTCTTAGCGGCAAGCGTTCGGCCGAGCGGCCGTCCGAACAATTCGCGGAGTTTCTCTTTGCACACGTCCCAGCTGGTCAGATGGTCTTCGTGCGTCTCATACCAGACCCGGGCGGTGTCTTTTAGATAGAATATTACATTTGCGAGCATAAGGGTCGGATCCCAGCGGTTGTAGGTACTCACTCGCTCGTACATGTTGATCCAGTCGTCGACGTCAGTGTTGTCGGTACCAGAAAATGTCCCAGGGTCACGAGGGGGAGAAAGAACGAGTGATGTCATGGCCGGGGCTGACGTTTACTGGGCGGCGTCTTGGGTCATGAGTGAAGGCAACTGGCGGCCGCTGCGGAGCTCCGTCGTCGGTAGACGTAGGGGAAATCCGCACCTCCACCAAATATGTTGCGGGAAAGAATATATTTACAGATATTTACAAATAGACAAGAACAGCTGCGAGCGGCACCACCGAGAACACAGTCCGAACTTCGTTGTCGTCTTCTACTCTGCGCACTCGTGCCATCGCTCTTTGTCGTCGTCGTCTACCCGCATCAATATGGCTGCCGCGTTCCTTGACGTCAGTTACCAGGTCTCCTACGCGTCTTAAGCTGATCGTAAAGTGTGCACAGTGTATCCTTCACTGCAACGACAAAACTTATCATCGCCTCGAAAGGCACCGTTAAATTTACGACTAAGAGAATGAGTTTTGTCCGTCAAGAGTAGTAGAAGTGTCCATGGTACTGTTTAACGGAAAGCATCAACTTTATGGTCTGTCTTCGGTTTTTTCAAAAGCTATTACATCATTTTTATGCGACAGAACCCACGCTAAGATAAGTGACGTACGTTTATGACCCAGCAGCCGAGAAAAAACTTTTTGCTTAGTGTGCGAATTGTTTTTGGTGCGAAACTTTTGTCTCGTCTAGTCGCTTCCAAGTGAGGCACGGTCAAGCATAAAGTGTGGGTGAGACAGGTATGACTGGAAGAATCTAGAGCAAGAGGATCGATAATCATGACTCATGAGATAACTAGCGTGAATGTTTCGAGCTCTTCACATGATTAGAAAGCAATACGACACAAAACAAGCTAGAGTACAGGCTTACGTATCAAAAGAAACTAACAGACATCAAAATCAAGCAAAGCACAGTGGAATGTTCTTCTTTATTTGCTGATGTTGACAGATTTGCATTAGTAAGATCCGATTATCCAAGGGTACATTCATCATTCTCGTTATTTTTGTGTGGATGGCTGTATTTTGAACGTTGTGTTAGTGGCGGCCGTGCGACACTCAGCGCGCGCCTGCCTGCGAGCAGGCGGACATGACGTCACGCCTACCCTCAGAAGCACCGTAGGCAAGCTGACTTGACAGTGCACAGTTCAGGAATCACCGTTCGCTCGTTCCTTTGGTACGCGAGATGATGCTGTTTGTATACCATCTCTGCGAAATTTAGCTTTTTTGTTTCGCCGTCACCCCTGACCCGGGGATATCCGATCAATTCTGACTGAATCAGGAAAGTAATCGCGAGATGCATGCAGAGAATCTTGAAGCGTTCATATGAGCAAGCTGAACGAAATGAACTGCACAATGAAGCAAAAGCACGCCAAACGCGTTCACTTTTGTGCGGTCCATGCTGATGATAGCCTGCTGCGGGTAAAGCTTCACAGTCACATCCCGTACCGTGAGGGCTTTCATAGGCGGCCGTTACGTGCGGCGATGTGAGAAATATTCATTAAAATAACTAATTTTTACCCGTATCTTTTTCAAAAGAACGTTGCTTAGGTCACTCTCAGAGCCAAAGCAACCATTTGGGCCAGAAATCTCTGCGAAATATTTTTTGTTCCCTATCTCTTTAAGTCCTCGTCGTAACAACTTTTCATGTTGCCACAGCAACGGCTACAGCTCCGGCCACAGGTTCTCCGGCATAAACAATTCAAAAAGAGCATACGTTCCCTCGGGGACGGAATCGTCTACCGCGGTGGCACGAGTCCGAGTGCGAATGGGCACTCATACGTGCTTCGGCGCACCGTCTCATTTGCTTGGTAGAGCGAGCAGCTTCCCGTTTGCCTGACTCTTTTTACGTGACGGAAATTATCCCAAGATAACATGAATGAGCTGTGTACCTAGATGCGTAAAGAGGAAGAAAATCCTAGCACCACATTTACCGAGCACACGGGCCAAGCCACAGCAGCCGCTCACGCATTTCGCGCCTTAGAACGATAGTTGCACCAGAAACTTTTTTTCGGGGTCAGTGCGTTATCCGTTGTTGACGTATAATGTCATGCTCGGAAACACTCACTTGATGTGCCTACCATTGAAGACGGCTGTGTCATGTAAGCCGGGAGTGTGACTGCTGATGTGAGGGGGGTGGTGGGACGTTTTATGTAGCTGTTTCAGTAATTTCTTCGCTCTAGAGAAGGTGAAAATTTTCGGAGTTGTTTTTCTCTTTTCTCACGATTGATAAAATATAAAAAAAAGAATAAACGTCAATTTTTTCCTCCCCTTTTTTCCTCCCCGCATCATTTCATGAATTGAATCAAACCAGACAAAAGGTAGGATACAAGTTTGGCACACTTCAACGCACTGGCACACAGACGTCACGATAAATCAAAACCACTTTGTATGATCCTAACAGTATCTATTCCGCCCCTTTCGAAAAGAAGTAGCTTTTGCGACGGAAATTAGAATACGTGGCATTTAACTTCTGTTTCAATGTCTGGAATAAAAAGAGCTGCAACGTCAATCAAGCTCAAACAGGAACTTTTCCGCGGGTGAAATTAAATCCCAAAGGGCTGTGTAAATGCAGTTTTCTCCAATTCAGCTGCACTTTGCTTGAAAGCTACAAAGGCGTTTCTACATTGATTTCGTTAAATGAATGAAATTATGTACGGGTATGCGCAACCTAAAAACGAAGTGCTCTAATATGAGCAAGCCCTCAGAGCTGGTCAGAACATGCGCGAGGAATCCCATTACCAGAAATGTCAAGCGAGACTTGAAACGAATAAAATTAACTCCGAGAGGCCTTCATGCCACTAAAAAAGGTGCTAAATGCGATGGAGGCGTAATTAAGAAGAAAATGGGATTACACAGCATTGATTTCGACATATATTTTAGATATATTATATTGCAAAAGTAATGTGGGTTCTTACGTACTTTTTCGACGCATTTAAACAACTTATCCAGCTAAATGTACGCTGTAAGAAATTAAGAATTAAATGTAAGAAATTAAAGCTCAAAACTGAACCTTGGCAACCATCTTGGACTTGTGTGGAAATGAAACAAAACGTGCAGCAGACCAGCGGACGACCAAGCTGCATCCAGGTTTAAGTCAAAAAGCGTTGCTTAGCTTTGAATTTGTATGGAGGGATGAAAAGAAAAACAAAACGCCCGGACTTTTCGATGAAATGAATTAATGAATTAAAGAATTAATGAATTAATAACAGTGGATAACTCTGGCCTAAAAAAAGTTGCAGCTCTTATCAAACGGTTTATGATGTCATTCCATCATCTCCGCGGCTTTTCCTCTCCTGTGCACTTCGCTATCGAGTAAACCGCCACAATTGACGAAGCGCGCTCAGTCATCTTGTTTTCTACCTGTGAAGCACTCGTACACTGTAACTCGACCACTCACACTATGCTGAGTACTTTTGTTACCCTGTCTACATTACGCACTCTACCCACCGTTCCTGAAACCAGGCCAGTACGTATGAACATTCATTTTATTGTACAGCAAATGGCATGCTGCTCCGAAAATTGCAAGGGTTGTAAGAGTCAAGGAAAAAATGGCGAACATAAGTTGCCTAGAGAGCGTACAAGACGGCGGAGAGGCCGTGATACGTAATATAAACCTCATACAAAACGCTCTGCAGTGAAAGACTCCGGAATAATTAAGACGACTTGGGCTTCTTAAGGCCGCACTGACATCACACACACACGAGCATCTTTCCATTTCACATCCACCAAAACGCATCCACTATGTCCGTGACTCTGTTTCGTGACTTTGGGTTAAGAAGCCGAACGTTACAGCCACTGATCTATCGCAGATTGAAAAATAACCGCAATTGACTGAATCAGTATAATATTTTAATGGGTACGAATGATGTTGCTTTCAGAGCTATCTATTCGCAGCTCAAAGAGCCCGTGAAAGATTGCTGACGATGCCAAAAAGTATTCATAAAAGCGAAGCAAAAAACTTCTAGATGCTCTTAATACACAGCGCTAACTGCGAACAGAAGCAATAACAAGACAGGGAAGGATTGAAAGCGGAAATTTCAAACCAAGAAAGTTTTAGCGAAAGTAAAAAAGTAAAACATTAATGCGAGAAAACATTGTATTTAAATTGCCGTTTTTGTCAGATGGAAAACATCCCTGCCGCTGCGAAACTCCAAGTGCTTCTCGTGTCTTCTCTTTATATCGCAAAATTCGAAAATGATCAGACCACGAACCAACTGCTCCAATCCGCGAGAGAAAGTCTGAGCAGAAGCTTGAACCGAAATGGTTTCCAATTCAGGCAGCAGTGATCTTTCTCACTCGCTTCAAGCTTCCGCATATGATGCTGCTCTATTGAGAATATCTGCGCAGCAACTCGGGCGTTCGCTGTGGTTGAGCATTTTCATACAGGAATCTTCCGCCGTCCGCAGATGCTCGTATTTCAATTGAGAATCTCTTCGCAATAAAATTCAAAGCGTGGCTTTCAGGTTCTGCGATCGGCGTATTAAAAGGCACGCCGTCGTTCATCTGTAGCACGGAATCCTGCGAAATGCCCTCGCCCCTAATTCACGGGAGCATGCTGCTTGAATGGGAAACTTGGCGCAGAAATGCCCAGAGCATACACGCATTTTTACTTTTATTACGTAATCTTATAAAAGGTTTAGGACAAGGACTGGGACCAAAGCTGCTGCCCTGTTTAGGATAACCATTCGCCAAACTGAGCGGTTTGGTGAAAGTCGGCGACAATCTCGAAAATTTAGTCTTCAACTGTTTTTTTTTTGAGGATTTTTTTCTTTAGGATTCAACTGTTTATTTTGAGCCTTCAATAGTGCTTACAAGCCTTGATTTTCTCTTAGGGGCCCCTATTTGTGGACCCATGGGCACGTGGTGAAAATCTTTGGGCTGAGAACCCTAACCCTCGTCTTAAATTGGCCGAGAGCGTTGCTTTCAATTCCATTTCAGAAACCGAAAATTAAATGTATACGGTGGAGAGGTTTTTAAATCTGAAAATTTGTAGGAAATTGCAGCTCATCGCTGACTACGCTGAACGAAAGTGCTGCGGGATACCTTCAACGAAACGCATTGTTAAAAGAGTTGTTTTCGACGTTTTATGCTGCAGCATGGAACCACTTCCTATACAACGCTTCGCCGTACTAGAACGTCGCACCATACGGACTTCCCCGCAAGCGCGGCACCTACCATCTGTTGTTGTGCTGGTGCTAGAGCACCTGTCATTAATGTTAATGGATCGCTCCTATTGGTATTTGCAGTGTCATCACTAACGCATCGCTTTATCTGATCATGTCAGTATGAAACATAAATCATTCCATTTCTTTACTTGCGTAGCTTAATATGAGGTGAACATACCAGAGCTTCGGACTAGTTGGTAGTGCATAAATAATGCGAACGCAGTTTTGACGAAGTAAGCACTTAAACAAATCAGAAACGATGCTGATTAAAACAATCCTGCATTAGAAAAACAGATGAATGTTCATGAGCAGAACCCATAGCTTGGTCAATCAATACTACTACGGGCAATACGCTTAAAAAGAAACAGACATCCGTCAACCTTCGTATTGTCGCCGCTAATAATAGGGATGACATCTACTTGGCAGTGTGACTCTAATGGTCATCGCAGAGAGGTGAATGCGCAGAGAACGGTTGCGCAGGTATTGTAAAGGCAAGCATCAAGAGCATCCGACACCATTTCGACATTGTCTTTAAAGGGCGTTATACAGCTGTAAAAACACAAGTTTCAGATGTTTAAGTTCCGGGCATTCCCACGACATTAGTTTTCAGTTAAACTTCAGGACATGAATCGTTATCAATTCCAAAGTAGATGTTTAAAATTCATCTTTGGCATGGAGGCAGGACACGATGACATATTCAAACGAAAACATTCCGCAAAAATCTGTCTGGTTGGAAATATTATTTAATTTATTTATATTATTTGAAAGGCAGCTGCATATTTTTCCTTTAAAACCGCATTGCTTCGTTATCAAGCGCAAAGTGTAGACGAGGGTAACGCGTTCCAGACGACGGATGTTCCGGAGAACAGACGACGGATGTTGCGGAGAATAAACGGCGAAGGATTTACGGATATGGTTCGCATTTACGCGGAACCTAAAGAACAGCTACACTCGAGCTGAGACAGTCAGTTTCTCAGAAATGAGAGGGCTGGACGATAAATGCGCAAAAAAAAGTGGCCCCGGTTGCTCGAATTGCGCTCCTGTAATTGAAGAAGAAAACGCCCTCGGCAGAGTTCTTTCGATATATGACAGAAGGAATGCCGCTCGGAGCGCTTTCAGAACATAACAAGCCCTATACGTATAGCTGTCGTGCCTCTCAGTTTTGCCCTTTATATTTCCACGCGGTTCACAAAGCACCCGAACGCAAATAAAAACAAAATATCTGCAGCCAGTTGTAGTTCAAGAACGCGGAAGTAGGTTTCCAGAGTTTCATGGGGAGTGGTGCGTTCCTTACATTTGTTAGCTATATTTTTCTGAAAAAAGTTTCTTCAGGCGCAGTTTGATATAATACACCCAGCGCTGCTCACTGCCCGCCATTGAGGAGTCAAAAACAAAATAAAAGTTGTTATTCCTCCTCAACTGTTTTTGCAAGCAATTCAGTGCGGAGTTTCAATAGCGAGAATCGGGTCAAAGAAGAGTAAAGAAGCACGACCATTTCAAGTTAAAGTAATATTTTAAAAACAAAGGATTGCAAGAAGCCACGTTACATTGCATGTCTCATTAGGGACAAAGCAATGTGGAGGAGCACAGATGCAAGAAAGACAAATACAAGTGACGGCATACGCTTCAAAGACGTCTTTCTTGTTTGTGCTCAGCAAGCCAAAGAAACAGGGGAAACGAATAATAATATAATAATAATGATTTATTTCCATCACCATACAGTGTTGAAGGGGATGGGAATAAAAGCGGTTATCGCTTGACAAGGTTCCCACCCCCCTGTACAACAAGTAGGCAGTAGCATGCGACGGCAATTCTGAGAAAATAAAAGAGAGAGAGAGAGAAAAAAAAAGACGACAGACAGACACACAATCACCAGCGTGTGCAGAAAATCAATGCGGCTTTAAGAAATAACAACAAAAGCAACAACAACAACAAAAAAATCCTGTTATAAAGATTATAACAGCAACCAATACATGAAATACAAGTTCAAAGTGTGAATGCTAGAAGAATTAGAAAGAACGCTAGAAAGAACGAAGAAAAACCAAATAGGTAATGCGAGAAAAAAATGGGTCTAGACAGAACGAATCCTTGGAAATATAAGAAAGTGAATAAAAACGGTCTCGTAGATGTAAGCTGATATTTGTCAAACGTTCCGTTCGGCATGAGCCATGTTACAGGTTGCTCGTAAAGGTTTGTGAAATAGCTTAATAAAACATCGTGTGGAGTTTCTAGGCAACGTTGTCGGTGCGGCTTTCGCGGCATGCAGTTTTTTGTTTTTATGTCAGTTCCAGTGTGTACGGCAGAAGACAATTTTCCTGAATGTATGTCAACCCTTCTTACTCGTTGGTTCTCTTCAGCAGCCAGTGCTTCTCCTTTTTTTTTCACATCCGCAAAAAAAAGAATAACAACCTTCGTGTCTTACCGTTGCTGACCGCCTGCGCCTGTTTACATGTAGTCCGCGGTGTTTACTCGACTTCGTCGCATTATCTGAAACTAAAGAAAAAAAAAAGATATCAATCCTCTCCAACGATACTACGCGAAAATGCAGAAGCTTCGCAAAAGTAACGAACGCTGAGAGAGGCGCGCAAGAAACAGCAAAGTCGGCGAACGTTCTAACATTCCTTAATTAATCATAGTGATGACCTGCGCGAGGATTGCAGATCCAGACAAACTAGACGGCTTACGCAACTACCTAAATGCAGCCGTTTTGAGTAAGGCAACAAGAATGTGTAGCACAAACTCCAGTAGTAAGAAACAGTAAACACGACGAGCAGCGGTGTTTCTCTATCGGCGGAACGAAAGAAAGAATGTGAATGTAACCGAAGAACAAGCCCTGGAGCGCAACTATCAGTCGAGCTGCAACACCCAGCCGCAAGCCACTCGCAACAAACACCCTGACGTGTGTTCTTGGAGACATGAAAAATTTCGGGAGCAACGCAAACAACAGGCCTTCCTACCCCATCGTGTTGGGTTTAGCTTCCTTTTTGACTGTCAGTTTTTTTTTCTCGGTGTCTCCTTGTGTACTTCGTCACACCTGTTTGACTTTGGGGCAAAACAAGCGCGGTACGAGATATCCGCACTGTGTTTTGTGTGCTCGTCTCATGGGAGCTGCTCCCGTTGTTAACCGGGACACCCTTTCACATTTTCCTTCGTCTTTCTTGCTGTTTCATCTTAAACTTGTTTGTTTACTGTTTCATTTGTGTATTATTTGTTCTTATCTGCAGTGCTTCTCACGTTCTCGCTGCTGATGGTGCTGCTGTCTGCCGCCTGTGCTGTGTCCTCCGTGGTCCTCCTTCTGGGACTGTGGGCGGTGAGTTTGCTCAGCTTCCCCGCACCTTACTTTCTGCTGTGTCTCCCTCGTTCCTTCTTTCTACTGCGCTGCTTTTCAGTTGCCTACGGCTCTTTTTCTTTGCATAGCTATCATTCTACAGGCGAGGAACGGAAACGCCTGATAGGCTCTTGCCTAACCGGGGACTTTTCCATAGCCGACTGAAAAAAAAAAGTAAAAAAAAATATGGACAACTGCAAACACAATATAGACGTGTGACGTGCGCAAACCCAACGCAGTGTTAATGCTGCTCCTGACATTACCCTATTTCCTCCTGCTTATAATGTTCGCGAAGGGAGTGTGGAAGCCTATATTTCGGATGTCCTCCTGCTGAAATTACCAACATCCCGTAAACGATAAGATCGCCCACACGCATTCTTTCTTCGCACAATAATATTATGGAATCTAAGAAGTACTTGAAGCTGGGCTTGTTGCATATTCGTGAAAGACATGAGAGCGCAAAACGGGGACACGGACGAGGAAGGGAACAGGACGAGCGCTGCACTTTCAACAGGATTTATTCAGGGAAGAACGTTTTAATAGCCTTTGCCCTCATCCATGCTCTTGATCGCAGACAATCACCTATCACAGATACGCATAAAGAAACAGCTTTTCACTGTGGCGAAGAACAACTGATGTGTCACTAATACTACTATCACCTCGCTTCTTGATATAGAAGGCTTCCACAAGCTCACGCTCTGTCCTATCTCGGCTTTTCAATAGCACTTTGCAATCAGATAGTCGAGGCTTGCAGGCTACGCGCTTCTCTTTCGAGCAGGCTTGGCAGTGGTCTGGAAGATGTCCTCTCTTGTTTAATGAATTCTTGTGTTCAAGCAGGCGCTCATTAAGACAACGACCGGTTTGTCCTACGTACACCTTGCCGCATGTGAGCGGGAACTCGTAGACTACTGCTTTCTTGCAGCCAACATGTGGCATTCGGTGTCTGATGGTGCACTCTTGTACTTTTTTTCTTCCAATGCGTGAACACATTCCAGCGAGTTTCCGCGGCGCTGAAAATACCACATCGACGCCATACTTATTGCCCACCTTCTTGAGGTTATGAGAAGTGTGGTGTACGTAAGGTACAACTTCCGGCCTTGCCTGCTTTTTATCATGAGGTCGGTTGTTTTCCTTGCTGGCCGTCAGCTTTTTCAGCAAGGACTGCGCCACGGAGAGAACCAGGGAAGCCGGGAACCCTGATTTCTGCAGCCTGGACACCTGGGAAGCAAAGCTTGCGTGCATGGCATG
This sequence comes from Amblyomma mixtum, assembly GCF_055824585.1. Taxonomy (NCBI): domain Eukaryota; kingdom Metazoa; phylum Arthropoda; class Arachnida; order Ixodida; family Ixodidae; genus Amblyomma; species Amblyomma mixtum. The sequence goes on along the minus strand of NC_143012.1, from coordinate 303,109,087 downwards.
GTGGCAAGACTTCTTTAGTGCGGAAGATAAGCACTGGGAAGCGATAGCCCTCTTAACGGTCTTATAATGGTTCGAATAGAAAGGCAACAAATCTTTCTTTGCGCGTGGACAGTACTGCCAGCAAACGTGTGAAGGGTGAAAGGTTAGGGTGAGATATAAAAACTTTAATTTGTTATTACTGCTAGGCAGTTCGTGTGTGAAGGTGAGACCCATGCTATTCCGACCAAGCGTACCTAAAACATCGGCTACTGCTTCGTCAAAAGTAAAATCGTTATCTGCCAAAAGGACCAGGTAATCGTCTGCATATCTAAAAACGTCCTTCACGCTCCTTGAGTGAAGGACTTGACACGGATTGTATAGTCCATGTTTTTAGATATGTAGACGATTACCTGGTCCTTTTGGCAGATAACGATTTTACTTTTGACGGCGGTAGGAAAATATGAACTTCGCCGTCCGTTTTTTACGTTTTTTTTTCTTGCGTTGTCGCAATAAAAACCCTTGTAGCCAAATTACGGATATCGTCGTGCTAACAGCCTTCCGTCTCAAATAATGCGTCCAGGCCTATAGGAGAGTACAAATGTGAGGAAACGTATACATGGATACCCAATTTCATTTTTTGCCGCCGCGGTGGCTCAGTGGTTATGGTGCTCGGTTGCTGACCCCAAAAACGCGGGTTAAATCCAGACCACGGCGGTCGAAATTTGGTGGAGGCGAAATTCTAGAGGCCCGTGTACTGTGTGATGTAAGTGCATGGTGAAGAACCCCAGGTGGTCGAAATTTCCGGATCCTTCACTACAATAAACAATAAGCAAATAATTTCATTTTATGTTGGCAATGCGATAGCACTAGCAGTGACGTCAGTTCCTTCCAACGATTAGCAATGGAGCTTCCCTCCAGCCAACGGAAATTTTCCGGTCTAGTGACGTCAAATCCCTACCACAATGGCCGAATGACGTCGCATTTTGACCCCATGGAGCTTCTTACAGCATTTATAAAACCAAATGAAATTAACTCTTCGTGAATGTAATAAATGCGCACGCAAAGAGCTTGAAAAATGGAAGCAACGAATGCACGCTTTCAAATTTCAGTACTCAGATAAAGCTCCTACGTTGATGGGCATTGATTTGTAATGGTATTTAATGTTATTTTCTCTGGTACTTCTGTGTGTATGTTTGCACTGCATCACCTCCTTTCTTCCATATTCATCTTTCATTGTTATTCACAGGCACTAATTTTCGTTTTCTGGCTTTGCTCTTACGAGAGCCTGTTTTCTGCTATTCACTGGTTTCCATTTATTCGAACCAAGTACCAAACGGCTCAAGTCGGTAGTGCTAGTCAAACCAGCCGGTGCGGTTCTCGCCCTTCCCTACGCAAGATGACGTTCTGTACAGGCGGTGCAAGAGGGAGAGGAAGCTGGCGATATTTGCCTCGAAGTAAGACCATCGGTAGTGCGCATCGATTCTTGTCTCCTCACTCAGTGTCCTCCGAGATTCAATTTCTGCGCAAGCGGCACCCACACTGTGAGTTTCAAGTGACGGCCAACGCAATATCAGCCGCTGGGGCGTTGAATTGAAAGGGGATTTAGGATTTCGCCCTGCCTTTCCTTGCGAAATACCGATTTATTCATGTGATTTGTGTGCGCGCTCTATGAGGAAAATGACAGAAGAAAAAAAGGAGTAGTTTCTGTATGCTTGTTACTTTTTTATTCTCAGAACAAATAAAGGTGTTGCAACGTCCCAAAGAAAGTATAAAAGCTGTTCCGGAGACAATGTGACATGCTTTCCATCTTGCAAATTTGGATATTTCTGGTGCAGCGTGTCCAATTGCTTTGATAGGCGGCTTGAGCCTACAAAAATAACGGATCTGAAAAGAGCTATAAAATGGTTCAAGCGGCTCTTTTTTTTCTGTAAATTAAGAGTTGTCAGAAGTCAGAGCCAATAGCTAGCAAAGCGATACAGGAACAATAGATTCTGGCGTATTTAAAGATAGAAGTGGGCTTCCTGAGGTGTACAAATAGCTACTACAATGTCCATACTTGCATACCTTTATTGATAAACTTGTGTTTCTATGTTACATACAGCAAGACCATTTGGCTGTCTATAATGAAGACCAAGTATAGGAATATTTTGTAGAAGTGAAAATCTGGGCTCTGAGGCATACTCTTTTTAGAGAGTGCCACATTAATTTGGACCGTTTGTAGGGTGCTTTAGTATGAGTAGGAACAGCAGAACTTGGGTCTTTTCGTATCCCGTCTCCAGTAAAATGTTTTCACCACAGGACATGTGCTCCTAGAAGCCTGAAATGTTCGTATTGATGTGGTCCCGAAAGGTGCAGTCAGTGACAGCCTTGCTTCAAGAACCGCCTGGCATTGCTATTGTGGCTCGCGAAAGCTTCACTTCTTCGAGTAACTTGTCTGAAAGATGGCTGAATTTCATTCAGATCTTTATACAGTCGCGTAAGTATTTGTTCTCTAAATCATTATTACAGATGTGTAAACTCCTTTCAAGCTTTCAAAATAAAACAGTATCATGACGCGAACAAACTGAATGGGTTGAAAAAAAACATCGTCTTATAAACATTACTGTAATGGGTTTTGACGTACGAAGGTCTCCGTGTCCTCTGCCGAGGTTCTACCCACGAATTTGGTCTCAGTAGTCGAAATCCCCAGCTAGCCACTGAGCCGCTGCGGTGGGCGAGAGAAAAAAGCAATCGCTGGGGCAGTTATAACCCTTCGTGTGGAGCCTAACAAAGCACCCCTTTTTACTACAAACACGGCGCCCCGTCGACAGAAAACAGAAATAAACGTACCGTCGAACCTCGCTATAACAAAATGTTTTATAACAAAATATTTGATATAACGAAAGAATGACGATTACCCTTGGAAGCTCGGTCAACACGGGCTGCAACGAAGCTACGGCTATGAAGAAGTAATCGCCAGGCCCCTTCAACTTCGTTATAACGAGCTTCAACTGTAACTTTATTCACTAACCGTAACTGGCAGTGACTCTCTTGCCCGATCCGCTCAGTCAGTAAATGACGTCACGCTTCGAGAATTGCATCCTATCCTTGGGCGTGCCTCTAGGTGTCTGCGTTTAGGACTTTCCCTAAGTAATCTCCAAGACTCGCGGCCTCTTGAGCCCGTTACTCTCGCGTGGAAAGATCGAACGCCCTGATAGTGGGCGAAACATGCCGAGCATGTGCCGTTCTGTCCACTCCCACCTACCCTCCCCACCTCCTGTCCCTCCCCTTTCCCTCAGCACCCTCCCCTACCCACCCGGTTTATTCCTTCCCTCTCGTCTTCCTTGCCGCTCCCGCAGTTCCACAGACGATCAATAAAACGTGGAGCTATAGCCAGCGCGACGGTAGCGAGAAACTGCGCTTGAACTCACCCCGCGAAAACCAGGCTCGGAGAAGCGTGACAGGTTTCCTGATCGAGTACGTTTCCTGTTCGAGGCCACGAGCAAGCTGCAAGATTAAAAAGACAAGCTTCCGCCCATGCCGTAGGCACGACGAGTTTCTTGGTGCACGCACTCGCAACTCTGTTCTTTTTTGTTCTTGCTTTATTCAAACCGAACTTTGCGCGTATCAACGGAAAGTTTCGGAATGTGGAAGAATAAGGAACGCAAAACAGAAGCGGTCCGCTCGTCCATAAATTTTGCACCTCGGAGCCTTCGTTTTTAGTTTCTCTCGCGAGACGCGTCAAATAAAGCCTTCCCAAAGCCCGTACTCTCTGCAGATGCTCCGCGCATCGCAACAACCTCGGCGTAGTTGGGTTTACGCGTACTCCATTGTACTTTTATTTTCAGGTCAAACCATACCACTCACATGGCAGTCAGAGGCACAGAGCGGCTGCAGAGACCCGAAGTTAGCATCTGTACGTTTAAAATAAATCGATGCAGTGGCAAAGCCAACAAATGTTTTTAACTGCGAAATTTGAAAACAAGAAAATTGCTCCATTTGCGTCTTCAGTTTCCTGCAGTCATGTTCTGATTTCATGTAGACACGTTTCGATCATGAGTCACAAGGCAGTGTAATGACTTTTTTTCCGGAAGCAATATATTGAGGCATGTATGATCACAGCTTGAATACTGATCTCTGATCGACGTTAACAAGAAGTCATCATTTTGGTTGCTGCCTGAAAATTTATTCGTGTGGTCGCGTGTTCTGCGCAAAGGAGCAAGGGAGGTATTTGACCAGTGCGAAGTAAGAGCTTTTTTGTGGCAAACAAAAAGAAGTAATTAGCGCAGGTGTTTTTTTCCTGTTGATGTTGCATCTCGAAAGAAGCATCGCAAGAGCACAACAAAGCCGAAAGAACAGTAGGCGCAGGCACGAACGACAACATGCGCATGCTTATGTAGGAACGTGCATTCACATACAATGGTTCATGCGAATGTGACTTCCGGTGCTTTCTTCTCTTTTAGACTGCTCATATTGGTAGTTATTAGAAACCACGGGTTTATTATTACTTGCATACCTCTCAATAACTATATCAACTGTAGTTCATCCAAAGAGTCAGGATGACCACCAGCGGTGGAGAGAAACAATACAGCAGTTGCTTTTTAACCAACCAGCGTTAGTTACGGGTAGTTAAAGCTTTCCAGGGTCTGAAATCTAGACTAAAAACTATTCATCGACCGATACAGTAGTAAAAATACCTCTTCTTACTGCCCTACAAGACTGAAGTAAACACACTGCTAAAATTATTTGAAGTGTCCAAAAAGGGAGCGAAACTGAATACGAGTATGGTGCGTAAAATTTGGTTGGTTGCCTTGTCTGTTTTTCGCGTCACATTTTTTCGATCTTTAAGAGTATATGAGAAAAACTGTTCAATAGCTACGCAATGTATCTTGCGCAACAAAGTAATGAACGATCAAGCTCCTGGCAGCGTATCCTAGGTTTGATAGAGCCCCTTTTAAGTAAGAAATAAACGGCACCTGCCGACGCTGTACGGTTGGCGGGCCGTACGAATGGCGGTTCACGGCCTTGAACTTTAGCTAGTTGCAGAATTGTCAACTTTAATCCCCACTCACCCCCACTAAAGAGGCTTAGGAGACCTTCCACCACGCGTGCTCGAGTGCGAAGGCTCAAGCTGGCCTCGCACGCCGGGCTCGCAAAGCGGCGGAATATTGCGGCAACCCGGACTACGGACGCGGGCCACGAATATGCCGGTATTCACCATCTGAACCGGCTCACACTCCATTATTGGTTAATAAAGGTTTGCTCTCTCTCTCTCTCCAACAACTCAGCCTTGTTGCAGCATTTTGTTCCCTGGCCTTCACATTTTAGGCAACCCTCTGTAGGTTATGTAAGACTACAAAAATACTTACGTTCATGCTTTACCGACTCCCGTGGGAGGCATCGTATGACGTCGCCAAACTTACTGATTCCCAGCTGAACTCGAAGGACACGGTAATAGTATGCTGCGTGACCCTATATACGCTAGCATCAAGTCAGTTTAACCCCAGCTCAGCGCATCTCTGCCATCGCTAGCACAGGCCGCTGTCACGGTCGCGCGAGCCGTAGTGAGTGCGTAACAACCCGGGACGTCCGCGAGAAGTGGCGCATTAAGTATACAAGGCATGCATTGGCCTCCAGCCGGCCCCACAGCACACATCGCACGTCAAGCCCGCAGGCTCCGTTACGTGCGGCATACATATTCGATGATCATTAATAAGAGCATCCGCTGAAGGCTGACGAAAACGTGCGCTGAGAGCGACGACCGGGCACGGTGCGCCGCAGCCGTGTTGTTTTATTAACCGTGCAAACAGGAAGCCAGACCGCAAAGGAATGAATAATAACGCGGCAGTGTACATAAGCCCAGGGCTTCGTAACATCTCCAGTATTTTAAGGTGTCTACGCAATCGTAAGTTACGCAATAAGTGGCGTCGACAACCACGCGAATAGATGTAGCAGCTGCAGCTACTATACTTTCCATTAGAACAGACACTTGCTCGTCTGCAAAATAAAAAGTTTCGTTTCGTTTCGTTTATGGGGATTTAACGTCCCGAAGCGACTAAGGCTATGAGGGACGCCGTAGTGAAGGGCTCCGTAAATTCGACCCGCTGGTGTTGTTTAATGTGCATCGACCTCGCAAATACACGCGCCTCCAGAAATTTGCCTGCATTGACATTCGACCTCCGCGACCGGGATTGGAAGTATAAAAAAGTGGCAGGGACCCACGAGTGAATAGTTTAAAACTGCATTTTGAGTCGACACTATCTCTTCGTACCATCGAGACTTACTGATCGGTGGCCAGTTTCACAAAGTGCGTTTTAAATGAAAGATCTGCTACGCGATTGGCCAAAGATGGCAGCCAACAGCAAATCCATGGGCAAATTGCGAAGCGCACTTACTTTCTAGTCAATCTCGCCCCTGATATTTCATGGCCCCTATACTGTATGCGGGCCGGACCTCTTTGAAGTTCTGCACGTTATCTCTTTTTTGAACGCCTGAAAGTGAAGTGGAATTCTAGTCTGGCACTCTGTGCTTTGGACTTCAGAACCCGGATGAGGCTGTCTGAGAAAAAGAGAAAAAGTAGAAATATGGAACAGAAGTTTTATGCTTCGGTAGCAACAGGAAATTTTCTATAATCCTTCTTACATCTTTCTTTTTAATTACAGCTTTCCTCTCGTTTCTTCAAGCTTTCTACGTTTCAGCCACACCGTTGTAATTATGAGCGAATTTCGCACCAGAACGCGTAATTTCGTTCGGGGTTGCGGCTGGGCAGTCGTACAATAATTCAGCTCTTCGTGCTGCAGCCAGGAAAAGAAAAGAAAAACTAAACATCTTTTTTTCTTTTATCACGCTGACAGGCCATTATTACTTCCTAGGGATGATTATAGAGGGCTCTAGACTCCACGCTCTGTTGCAAGGGCTAACGTGCACACGTGGAACGAAGAAACGAAACCCTAACCTTGAGATTTTGTTTTCTGTCTTCTTCGTTCGTCTTAATTCCTTTTTTTTTACTCGGTAATGACGAGTAATTCGCAACGGAAGTATGCTTCCTTTTGCTTCACGTTAATGTGTTAAAAGAAAATTGCAACTCCTATGTTGCGATTCATTCTTCCAAGAGGCTTCATCAGGTATAAAAGCGAGCGTTGTAGTCCACCAAGAGAGCCGGTTGAATTTCGCGTCTGTGCTTCTACTTAATGGTCAAAGCAAGGCTGTCTGGCCGTCCTTTCGCCACACGCTCCTTTGCTACGAAGTAGTCCGTTATAATCTACATGTGATGAGTAGGCAATCGACAAACACTTCCTCAGCTTGTGCTGCAATATGGCTTGCGCCATTTGAGGTAGCACCTCAAGAAATAAGGGAGCACACTGCCATGGTGCTGGCATTGCCACTTGTGCTTACATCATTTTTAGTTTTGACCAGCTTCGTCGGCAAAGTCTGACGCATACCTAGGAATGCGCTCGCTGGTGCCAATAAATAACAGGTACTGTAGTTCGTCCTTAATTACCCAAATAGAATGCTTAATGAGAATAGGACCGTTAGAGCTTAGGAACGACGATTACGTTGTACTGAAAGATGCGCACTAGAGGTAATAGAAGGTTATGCAATGCTGTGAAGTTTTTGTGGATTTTTGTTTGTTCTGTATTCCACTGACCGAAACTTTAAGCTGACTTTGTTGTTTCATTGTTTTTAGCAGAGCTTTTTGCAGCTCAGAGGGATGACATATAGAAGACAGCCGGAAAGCCCAAGAGGAGCAGCGCTTTCGTATTGTCTTCTTTCTCTCTGTCCCTCTGTTGCGCTGCAAAAGACACTGCGAAAGAAGTGAGAATATTCGCCTTGAAGCACTCCGAAAGTCAGGAAGTGTACTTTTGAACATAAAAAAGAAAAAGACTGATATCGTTGAGGCGGAAGATTTTTTTTTTTTCGGTAAATCTAGACGAAAACCTTGCTGTTTCACGATCTTTGAAGGAACGCTCTTTTTTTAATGTTCAGGAATAAATTTCTGCTGGGAATGGCTTCTAGCTTTTCGCGTGTGCAACCTCAACTTCTTTATTTTTTTTTTCAGAAGGTCTATCTTTTTATCTCTCTCTCTCTCTCTCTCTCTGCGGAGAATGCTTTGAAACGAAACTTGGTTAAAAAGAAATGTGGCTACTTGAGAGTTCCCACACAATTCATCGTTAGGACCGCCCAGCCAGGCTTCTGGACGAGCTTATAACCAGTGTGACCATTTTTTTTGTTTTTTTTTGCTGCTTGGTTGCGCGAACACAATGCCAAAAAAGGAAAATGGCAAATATTTCCGCAATGCCAAGCGCTTGCTTTGTTGGCCGATCGGCAGATGTGACTCATATAAGTCAAATCTGGGCTCGTTTAAACGGTAGCCTGTGCAGATAAAGGCAATGTGAAGTAATTTCCCGTGAGTACTAAATCGCTAGTAACAGTCTCCTACAAGCGCTTGCTTTTTCGCCCATGAAATTCTGCTTCCAGAAAAGCGGTCTTGCGGTGTCCGACGAAAGCAGTTCTGAACGCAAGAAGAAAAAAAAGCTCGAAACCTATAAAACAAGCATTATCGGACATTCTTCTGGCCCTGAATACCTGCACATGCATACAAAGAGACGAAAAAAAAAGAAAAAAAAAACTGCTGCCGTAATAGACACACGTGCATCGAGAAAATAAATTTCCGACCCTAAACACAGCAACATCGTCCAGGCTATAAGTCGCTATATACAGAGTAAACACCCAGCGGGCATAAACTGCAGCCCGCGATAATCATATATACTTCAATTTACTGTAGTATCGCAAAGCTCGATCATAATTCTTTTCGGCAGCATTCGAGCAAAGCCCCACAAAGCCTAGAATGCCAACATTTTGCAGTGAGAGGGAAAGAAAATGGAGAACGAAAGCCCTGGTCCTCGCAGTAATACGCAGACGGGCATCTCCCTCGGAATGCGCCGGAGTCTTAGAAGAAGCCGGGGAGGGGGAGAAGGCGCTGCGCGTATTCGAACGATAAGGGGTTCCGACTCGAAATGAGCTCGCTGCTGCTGCCGCCGCTCTTGCAAAGTTGCCAGGCAAACTTCCCATGCCTTATCGTCCTCGAGACCGCAAACGGGCACGCGGAAAGAAGGCTGTAAGAAAAGCGCTGCGACAGTGAAGTAAACGAGAAGATGGAGCCATGGCGAGAGGGGTCAAGAATAGGACCCCTGGGAGAAGGGAAGAGAAAAAAACAAAACAAAATAGAGCCACGTTCAATAGGACGACGGGAGAAATGAACGCCGGCGACAGTGGCTGGCTGCTTCCAGAAGCGAGGCACAATGGGCCAGCGCAGAACGAGTTGTGGCCTTTTCTCACGAGGGAAGGAACACATAAAGAACGAGGGTAGGAAAACACAGCACGAGCGTTGCGAGCGCTGACCGCGCCACGGTGACCCCTCTTGTTTAATTAGAAGAGGCGACGAACGCCATCCGCGCCAAAAGTCAGTCGCGTTGCGGCCTCCTCATGGAAAAGAAAGGGATTGATGGAGGGGGGGAGCGAGTGATTCTCAGCGGGCGCTTTCAGCCATGGTTTTCTATCGAAGCGGAAAGCGTATACCGGTGAGGAAAATATGGAGCGTTAGGAAGGAGAAGGGAAATGGAAAAACGCTGTCCAAACGGAGTCGATCGCAATGCAGCCGGCTGGCGGGAAAAGGAGGGAAGCAGGTGGGAAAGAAGGGTGAGGTTCCCTGCGGGCTCGCCCTTTCTTATTGGCCGTTCTATCAACGGAATGTATAGAAGAATGAAGGAGAGAGGGAAAGAATGAGGGATGAAGACAACAAGAACAAAATCGGCTTTGCCGTGTTTTCTCGACTGCTCTGTCTCCATCTTCACGCGTCGTGGGCGCAATTTCGCGTGCCTTGAAGCAGACCAAAGCCGGCCTTTACGGAAAAAAGGCACGGCGGTTTTGTGCTTACGCCAGTAATGAAGCTTGCGACTACGATGCAGCCGTATCCTTACGCTTTAAATACAGACGGCTAATTCTCCAAGGCAGGTGTTCGGTGGGCCCGCTGATCCTTTAAGGACGCTTTGGTCGGGAAACTCTGTGTACGTTCCAGCTAATCAAGACTCAAGCGACGTTGAATGAGAAACGTATGCGGTAAACAAGAGAGCTTGTTTACCGGAATAGTACTTTGTTAATCCTTACTAAGTTCATCTTTTCAAAAGGAGTTAAGAGAACAAGAATATCAACATCGGAATAACGTTGTGAGCAGCATCTGCATTCCTGAGAACCTTACATTGATCAAACAAATGGCAGAAAATATGTCGCTAATAGCGAGCAGACGCCATATCATGCGACATGCAGACGAAAATATAACATGCAGTGCGCTGTCCACAATGTGTGAAAACAACAGAAAGTTTTGCGAGAACGTGATTAAGCGCTACATCCACGATGTTTCGTTTTTTGCTACCTTAGCAAAAGTCCTTTGTTTATCTTGCTGGCAAATGGATCTGTCATTTTGTACTCTTAATGCGGGGTAATTTATTTTATGTATGGGCTTGCATTCTGCACGCTATTAGACCGTTCTATATAGATCGCCATTATGCACTCCCGACTGAGCGATATTCAGGACTGTTCGCGATTATTTAGATGTGCTATCTGGAAAGTTCTGAGTCATCTGTATTCCGCGAAGAAAATTTGAAGCAATTCTAATTCTAGGGACCACCTCATGCCCTCGTCTTCATCGCCTCTGCCGGATTTCCTTTACTGGCGTGAGTTCGTCCAACAACTCTGGACAACTCGTTGCTCTGGAGCCCTTCTTTTGCGTACCTGCCTGTCTGGCTGCCGCGAAATTATCGCTACTGGTGACATCTGGTGGAGATCAACTTCCATATAAAGTCGGCGAATAATGAGTGAAACGTGGCTTTTGTTCAACGGTTGGCTCTCGAGACAAACCTACGAAGCTGAGGACCATCTTCTTCACTTTAGAATTCCCAGCACGTACGTAAAACGAAAGCCATAAACTCTACTTACCGAGCTTGGAAGCTTCAAGAAGAGACTCCTGGATATTTTTAGCTGCGCTGTTTTCACAGAGAAAGCGGAGCTGCAGGTACAGACACGATTGCAGCATCTCAATGAAAGCTTCACCGCATACGTTGAGGAAATGTGTACTCTCCGGCACGCTGAGGCCGCCATAAGCGAATAAAATAGGTCAACTTCTTCATGCCAGGCGTCAAACAGAAATGTTGGGACGGGAATATGCGTATGCCACCCAAAATATTCGCTAATATAAAAGGGGTTGGACGCCCGCTCACGTCTAAACGACCGGATACTGAATGTTATCCACGCGATCTACTTTTTTGGACGCCACCGGGATCAGCAGACTACATGCAAGATGCTATCCGCGAGATAGTTCGTGAAGAACTCCGGATACTGCTGCCGTCCTGAGCTCAGCCAACCGGATACTGCTGCGGGCACCCGTTTGATGCGTTTGCGGCACTTTGTGTTTCTCTGACTTTGTCCGCAAGAAAATCAATTCTTAGTAGCACCTTTTATTGTGATCCTTTCTTGTACTTGTCTTTGTGACGCTAACTCCTCGCGGTCGATGTGTTACCGTCAAGCCTCGAACCCCTACTCCGTACTTAGGCAGAAGCCTTCGTAGTATATTCCTTGAGCTTTCGAAAGGAAATCTGAAAGCAGCGACCTCTGGAACTTTTGTCGCTATGAAGATTAAAAGGATCCGCCTCCAGCGCTACGACACAGCGGCAATAACCAAATGAAGCAACTGGATACGTATTCGTGGATGCCGCGAAGCAGGCTACGAAAATGGCACGCAGAGGTATTTCGTTCGTGGGGAAATGGTTCCACAATTCAAGGGCCCTTTTAGACTGGAAGAAACACTGCAGGACGTAATCGACCATAAGCCGCAAGGCGGAGCACTAGTCAAAAGTTGACTTTGAAGGCAATATAAACCATTACGCTTGTGTAGGCAGTAGCTGACTATCACGGGATGAGTGCGCATTTCGCAACTCAGTTAAAGAAGGCAACGACCGCATAGTGCGGCCCACTAATCCACGCAGCTGACTTGAATATGCACCTCAAACACGGCGCTTGAAGGTCACACTAATTTTCCCGCGCTCATCATCTCGCAGCGACGATCACAAGAAGTAATCCGAGGCAGAGACTTTCTGAGCGTGCACGATGCAGCGATCTATCTTATGTCAGAGAGCGACATATGCTCGATGGACCGTACGATACCATGCCATGGATACTTGACCAGCACTTAGTCTTCTCTGTTCGTAATGAGCGGGCAAGCACCCCTTTAAGTAAGTGTTTATTCCTGAAAATATGCTGCCATTGAAGAAATCCGCACTGGTTTCACGACGGTAGTATATACGTCGTAAAGACTGGTCGCCAGGAAGGATAAGGATATGTGTTAGAGATGAGCCTTATGTCAAAGTACTAACACCTAAAAAGGCGGATCATCACAGTTGCAGCACTCGACAAACTGTTCTAAAAAATGGCAAGGCTCTGTCAGAATATTTCCTGAGCGATATATACAAGGACACACACCATCAAGCCCAAGTTAAACGTCAACTTTGCTGTGCCGAGACACTGATAAGCGGAACTGCACAGTTTTCTTCGATACAAGGCGTTTTTTCTCATCAAAGATTTGTCAAATACTGATCCTCAAGCATAGTACTGCAAACCTGGGCACTGATCTATTTTTTTATTTAAAGTTCCTTGTTCAAGGCCTCCGGAACGCGCCTTATTTTGTTTGTCAGGCCAGAGGCGACGAGGTTCCTCTTGAAAGACTGCAATCATTGCGAAAGAGCACAATTCAATTGTTATCAGGGGTTTGCGCTCTTTATCGCTAATGTTCTTCGTCGCCTTTAAACTGAACGCGACCGAGAGCGGCAAGCATCCTTAACTCGTCCAGAGCTGAACGCGCTTACTCCTGTATGACGTGTTCGCCCAAGTCCTGATGTTATCAAGACGCAAGTACATACAGGGTAGCTCAATATGAAAGGGAACACGGTAGCGCGTGCCGTCCGCGATTCGCGAAGCGTTGCCGCCGAGCGCCCCAGAGAATGGGTGGCATTAGCCGCGTGCGATGAAAGAGCAGCGGTTCGTGCTTACTGCGGATGCGCCTTGGCCGTCGATTCTCACCGGATCTCAGCAGCAGTGCCAGAGTTAGGAAACTCCAGGTAGTTTCGGTTTCAGCTACTTCAGCGCATCTAATGACACGAGGGGTGAATTGATGCTTGTGAATGAATAGGTAATTCCAGAAGCAGCGCCAGCTTTAGGAAACTCCAGGTAGTTTCGGTTTCACCTAATTCAGCGCATCTAGTGAAACGAGGGGTGAATTGATGCTTGTGAATGAATAGGTAATTCCAGAACATACGCGAAGTATGGGAGGCTGCTACGGTGGCCAAATTGTCTGAGGCACCGGGAGATACATCTCCTCAGTTTTCGCCGTAGATGGTTCGCTTCCCGCTCGGAGATGAAGTTTTAATGCGTGAGCATTAGAGGAGGCATGTCGCGGTGAACAGAGTGAAGCCACAGAAGCGAAGTCGTTAAGTGGAGACCTGCCCATCGTGGCAGGTGGCAGTTAAATTAATGATTTATCGGGTGAGACTGCCCGCATAGAGCAACGTAGGTCGCGCAAGTCCCACCGATGGCAGCAGCTGCCGTCGCAGGGCAGTGGCGCATGCTTAACCGCTGCACCGCTGCACCACTGCGCGTGGAGCGGTAGGGACTGCCAGGGATCTATGAATGGAGAGAATGACTGATGTTTCAGTGTTAAAAGAAGGTGAAGTGAACGAAGACTCCAAGAACGCAAAATAAAATAAAAGAAATCGGTGTACGGTCAATGATCGTAGTTCGTACCAGGGACCGCTCACGCATTTCCGTCGTGTTGCACAAGTGAGCGCTGTTGCGTTGTTTTTTTTTTCTTTTCTGCTTGGTACCGTTGCCATGACAACGATACGAGGCAGCCGCTGGTTTCCCTCCAGCAGTTATGGGAGGAATTAGAACTGACGTCTGCATTGGCTGGACAATGGTATACACATATAGGAAGCTTTCTACACCTGCAGCGATACTCCAAGTACAGTGAGATCCACACGTTCCAGTGTTCCCTTTCATATTGAGCGGCCATGTACATGGAAAGCTTCGCATGGCACCGTAGAGCTCATCAACATTCCGTAGGCATTCTCTCTTTTGCTTGCGAGAAAGAGGGCACCCTTAGGTTGTGTGGACATTAGCGCCGCTTGAACAAAAGGAAAACGATCATTTACTTTCGACAGCAGACACATTAGACCGTGCCAGCGACGCGAAATATTTTTCGTCCGTAGACTGGCAAGGCTGCTTCTGGCAAATTAAAATCCACCAACAAGGCAAGAATGAGGGGCTAGTTGGTTATCGATTGCTCTTGGCTTGTCTACATTTTTCTTGCGTTTTTCATCATGTGTAACCAGCCTAGCGCGATCCCCTGCTCGGTGAAATCCATCAGAGGCGGAAACCTTGGCTTTTGTAAAGTCATGCAGTTCGGGCTTTGCCATGCAACTGCAACACTCCAGAGAGTTACCGACACACCTGTTGGCAGGGTTAAAGTGCTGGATTTACTCATCCACCTTGAAAACGTAGACGTCTAGGAAGCAAATGTCAAACACCACCTCAAAAGACTTGAGGCCATGCTAGACACGACTAAGTTGTTATGTACGACCTTCAAGCAGCAAAATTTACTTTTCCGTTATCAGGCGCCGCTGTTCTTCTGACGTATTTGTAGCGGAAGGTTGTGCACTTGGACCCTCGGAAGGCAGCTTCCATCATAAGTTTCTTGCAGCCGGCTGACAAGAAAGCTCAACGTGAGGTTCTTGGTGCACTGTGCCAACTACACTACAGCCTTGTGAAAGGCTTATTGAAGAGCGCCCATCTTCTCAAGAACCTTTCAAGAGTTTTGGCGCTTTTGTCGGCTTTTAACAATACCTAATCACAGACGAGCCGCACAAAGACGCCGGAGCTTTTAATGGAGGGTACTAGGATTTTTGTGCTCGACATAAGCAGGCCATCAAGAGCTGCTGTTCAAGAGCTGTTGTTTAAAAAGAAAAACTCGAAATTAAAGGAAAACAGATTACCTAAACACGGAACTCGGGCACGATACTCAAGAGAGCTCATAAAGAAACAGAGGTCTTCAGTGAAAACATATTGTTACGCCGCGTAGCGGCTTACTGAGGACTTGGAGGAAGAAGAATGAGGCGCGCGCAGACTGATCTGGGCTCTGAGCTGTTTGCGGCCAGCTGTGTTCCGTCCAGCCTTCACCTGTATAAAACCCATTTCATCCGCTACAACATATAGCCCTTCGCGTTTCTACAGTGGCGCCACGTGCGACGCGACGTATCACTTGGCATCGCACGCGGCGTGCAGCAATACAAACCACCTGACTGAAAGTGGTTTTGCAACCGCAACAGTAGCCTAGTAGTGTGAGCGTCCGCCTTGCATGCAGGAGGTGCGGGGTTCGATCCCCAGTGCCGCTGGTACCCACCAGTGATACAATAGGCAGAAGCCTTCTCTGCCTGGTGCACGGCTTCTTTATAGGGTGAAATCCTTGGGAAATAGGTCTTTGAGCTCAACTTGAGTAAAACTGTATAAACTTGTGCCATGGCGCTCTTCGGCCACAGATGCCCTTGCGCCATACAAATCCGTCATCAAAGTGGTTTTGTAGGGAAAAGTGTACTTCTATACGAGGATGGGCAGAAGTGATCTACACTTTCTGAAAGCACTTTGAAAGTCACAGGCTGTGACTTTGCCGCAGCCTTTCCGCCTTCTGCTTTTTCATCTCTTCCTTTCCTCCCTCACCTTTTTATCTCCTCATCCCTTTTCATTCCAGTTAATCTGCATGTCTCTCGTTTACAGGACAACCGGACCCTGCTCCTGCCGTGGCTGGTCTCCATCTCGTTAACCACTCTGTTGGACATCGTCGTTCTCTTTTACCTGACAGCCGAATCGGTGAGTGCACGTCGGCTGGGCAGCGCGCACTCGTGTTGGGTGCAAGCGAGGAAAGGGTGCTCGGGTGCCTAACCTCTCAAGCTATTTACTTAATACGGATGGATAAACGATCTTCTTCGTTAACACTGTTCCATTCTTTTGTCTGTTCGACTAGCTTCATTCTCGTTCGTAATTTATTTTATGCTGATGGCGTGCTCACAAACTTCACGGCGTGATGCTAGCGGCTACAGTACGACATAGGCTGTACGGTCGAAAGGAGGAGGTAATTTGAAGCCGTCAAAATCCGCTTCTAGGATTGAAGTGGTGGGGAAATCAATTTGTTGGAATCTCTCGGGGGTTCAGTTTGAAGTGTTTTTTTTTTTTGTCGACGCGTTCATAGTTTCATATTTTTCTTCTTTTGCTTTCATCGAAATGCTTTCCAAGAAATTCAGCACCGTGTAGTTTTGTACATGAAGTGGTTCAATAGTTCATAATATGAAGAAATTTTGTGCCTTGACGTTGTCGGCCGCTCGCCGTACCATATGCCTGTTCAAAGCTGTCGTATTGGACACCAGCTATGTATGTTCTATATGTTTTTATTATTGTTACTGAACTACTACTACTCTACGATGAGGTTACACGTTCTATGTAGTGGAGTAAACCGACGTTCTGGTGTTCTACAGGTCACACGGTGTTAGTAGGCTACAGGAGCGCCATTCATTAGCGAAGGTTGATCCAGACGTTATGTCCGTTTTGTCTCCCTTTTTATTTTATCCTTTTTGGGGAGGTTCGGGGGACTGGTCTGATGCTGAGAAGTACCCTGTCAACAGTTTTTCGCTGTTTATTTCATGAAACCTAATAACTTTCATGCTAGGCTTCCTTTCATTCTCCCATTTCGTCGGCATCCATCCTTGCTTGCCTTCATCGGGCCGCCTTTTTTGTAGGCGTCTCGGTTAGGACAGCGCCTCACAGTGGCAACAGCATGCACTCATCCCCGTCTCGTTCGACGTCCATTGTCCCCACGCGTGTCTGTGAGCGTTGTCACGCTATACCCTTAATGAAACACGCCGGCACCGACCGGTCGAGCACGGGCCCTTACGCCGCTCCGTCTCAAAGGGATTCCAACATTGGGGAACCTGATCCTTCCCTGGCTCAGAATGCCTCGGCTCGACTTTCTCCGGCCCAGGCAGCCGCGAGCAAATTGCTTTCCTTCCCCCGCTGATACCGTTCTCGCTCCGCGACTCGTCCGCTTATGCTCGGCTTGCTTCGTCCGTAAAAGAAAAGCCTTGGTGCTCCCGACAATGACCGCGTCGCCACTCATGTCGGTGCCTGCGCAGCCCACGCGTATATGCGAGCTCGGATGCACAGTTGCATCCACGACGGGCTTACGCAACGTGCTCAACTGACTGGGTAAGAAGGGCGCTTAATTTTGTGAGGTCGCTGCGCTTACGAAGACGATTTGAAAAGTAGAAACGTGAGACAAGGCAGCCCTGGGACGAAAAATTTGTGCTAAGGAGGGAGCATATTGACAATGCATGTCTTGTGTAAGAGTTATGTAATTCATCAGTGCACCAACGCTGGCCAATCGTAGCCAATAAGGCGATAGCGAAATATTAATAACCAACCTCAAAGACGCCAAGCGGTTGTGAACCCCGCTTACTCAAGGCAGGTTTTGTTTGCTTCGTTCCAGACTTGTGTGGCTACCGGCTAGCTGGTTTCTTGAAACGCATAGCTGTCTATACGTTCTCCTTCAAGTTCTGCTAACGATTGACCGGAGCCTTGTCTATTCAGCTGGCGAACACAGTAAAAGCAGCTTTGCGGACATGGCTTTAAAACTACGGCTTTTAGTTAACAACTGCATCGAGAAAAATTTTCTGTCTTGAGAGCCGGTAATCCTCTAGAACAGTTAATCCTCGAAGTGATCTATTTTACGCCGAGATGTGGAGTTAGCCGTAACGAAACAAGGGGAGAGGAATGAAACGCAGCAAGTATTGAAAGTACTATAGGTTAGGTTGGCAGAGTAGTAGTTAAGGGTGTCTTGCGTCTACATACATCGAACTACAACATGCGTTCATCAAACCCAGATATATTTGGTAAGTACTCAGCGAGTGCCAATTGTCGCATTTCAATTCGCATCTTCACTCACAAGTGTCACACTGGTTAGCTGATTTGCTTTAAGAGACCTTGGAAGCGGAAGAGACAGTCCGGTTTCGCTGCTTTTGCCTGAAAGCAAAATCTTGGAGAGTCGAATTTTCTCCAGTTACCCCTAAAACGTATACTTTTGTTGAAAAGAACGACCATTAGTTAGCACCTATTCTTCTGACCTTAGTTACAGAGATGTAACCGTACAGCGTTTATCATTTTGTTTCTATATTTATTTATTTTTTTCGAACCACTACATGGGCTGCCTGCCCTCGCCAACTTAAGGGTGGAGGTTACTCAACCAGACTCCCATCCTCTGAGGACCAGTTGTTCCCATGTAGCGCTACGCCTATATGGGCCATGTAGCGCTACGCCTATATGGTAGCATACGCCTATATGGGAGTAAGAAAGGAGTAAAGTTGTTCTCTAGCGTACACCCTTTTTTAAAGTGTGTGCGCTAGAGGACAACTTTACTCCATGTTACTTCTTTCTGTTTAGGGTGTCGGTGCGCTTTCACCGCAATCTTCCGCTTCGTACTCTGAGCGTTTCAACCATGAAAGGCAAGAGAAAGGAACTGAGTGAAGAACAGCGACACGGTTGTCGAGGACGGGAGCGCTATTTCGGAGCTCCTTCGTCGCCAGAAAAGCCTCGCCCTTTATGCAAAATTTCCAAGACCTCGTTCACGTGTCAGTTCGCATTAAAACGCGCATCCTGGAACACGCCTTCCCCTTCTTACTCCGAGAAGGGGTCCCTACGGCACTTGGAGGCTGCGCGTTGGCACGGAAGCGCTCGGCAAGCATTCATCTTGTTCCGCGGGGCTTGCTCGTGCGCGCTTGGAAGTCTGGGACCCCTGCAGCCACTAACGATTATCTTCAACGTCGACTAAACGCCGCTGGCTTCAACACTGCTTCGCTTTCTCTCTCTCTCGCTCTCTCTCTCACACTTTCTTTATTAAAAACTGCCTCGCGCAGACATGCCCCTTGCCCTGTGTGAAGCCCAGAGTGCAATTTGAAAAGTGGGGCAGCGTTTGATGTTCTTCGAAGTTAAAAAACAAAAAAGGTGCTTCGCGACTAGTGCGCAACCGCCAACTTTGACTGACTGGAACTTCTTGAAGTATGCACAACGCTTTCTAACAGCCCTTTGTATAGTCCAGTGACCAAGGGCTGAAAGCTCTTGATAATTTTTTTTTTTTTTTTCAGAAAGTAGGAAGCAATTACAACATGTCAAGGAGGAGTAATGCCTTTTTTTGCGCTTTCTTTCACCAGCAAGTGGACCGCATTTATGACCCGATTTAAACAAATTTTACTCCAATCAAGATTTCTTAATATAAGTATTTTGACGCTTCTTTTTCGTCACAAATTAGGTCTACCAGTGAAGTGCAGCGAGCTCTATCCAGATTTCTTCTTAACGTATTTTGGACACGGCAACATTTAGTGTAGAGGAACTTTTGCATTATATTTAGCAAGTAATCTTGTGTACACTGAAGCATCGGAATTTCTGGTCTATTTAGTATGCTTGAGTTCGCCCAAAAACATTGCTGTGAAGTGTTTGTACGGCGAAAATAACATAAAAAGGTGCGAGGTAAAAAAAGTCAAGATTGACAAAGACAGTAGTTTGTTAAAACCACATTTTGACTCTAGGCGACTTAATTAAAACGAATATGATCATTTTTTTTACAATCATTCTTTTTTTCTTTCGTTCATTTCTAGTAGGTCACGTATTTCTGTCTATAAACACTGCAAAATATTTTTGGGCACATCATGAACGCGCAACCCAGTCGAAAAACAGCAGAAAATATTCTGTCGTTGCAACAGATTCTTTGTAATAAGGGAATAATTGTTCACTGTAATCCAGCCAAGCGCAGGCATACGGCTACAAAGGAAATTATTTTTCTTTTTTTTTTTAACTTCGAATTTTCTGAGAATGCTGTACGAGTATAGCTTTCCATTGTAGCTGTATGGCTGCGCTCGGGTGGATGCCAATGAGTAAATACTCCCTTATTACAAAGTTACTCCGCCTTGGGGGATTCCTCTAAACAGTTGTTCAAAACAGATTTTTTGTACTGTTTTTAGTCGTGAACTTATAAAAACAACAGAAATGTTTGTAGGTGCAGCAGAACTTTTGCAGTTTTGTGCACTCGCTTGTTGCAGCGACATAACTATAGAAAAATACTGCACAACTACAGCAAAATCTGACGTTACGACAAAACGACAAAGCGTTTTGCCATATTTTGGGTTCTTCTTCTGGCCTGACCAGTTCCTTTTGAAAAAGCTGCTTCTATTTCAAAAGCAACAAAGTACACGTGGCTCAAATTTTCCAAAGAAAAAAAAGAGAACAAGAAAGACATCCTGCAGCTCTGCTGAAATACTCTAAACTCCTATGATAAACTGCTTCTCTAAATTGCATAACCAGCAAGTCTCCAATCTATAGTTTAACGTTACATTCTTTGTGACCCTTAACGCCAAAGCCTCGTTTTAGTTCTGTTTTTGCTAATAATCGAAGAGCACATAAATACCGGCACGTGAAGCGGGTTCTGTGTTCACTGAGAGCAGTTAATACACATGTACTAACAATGATCTATCGGGCTTTAAAACGGCGTTTAAACTCTTCCTGAACTTGGTGAACCAACTATTTCAGTCCTAGGACCATGTTCCGATGAACATCTGAGCCATTTTTAGCTGCTCTACATGTGCACTGAAAAACTTGCTATATTTATTCTAAAATCGCTTCCCGTGTCCGAAAATTCTTCATATCAATGCTCTCTTTTCGCTCTTATGTGATGCCATTTAGACTAGTATCGCGTCATGACAGTGCGATCCGGCAGCTGCTACATGGATGCGCTGTACAGACAGCTTCATCCCGGTCGGCACAAAACCAGCTAAATGTGCCATTACAGCTAGAACTGTGAAAAAAAAAATGCCTCCCGGAAGAAGAACCCAGTTCTTTTGAGATGCAGCTCCAAGCACTAAAACTATGCCACGCCTGCTGAGGGCTTGTGATATACTGGGCTTGTCATTTGTTACTTTACGCAACTAGAGCCGTACCACTACTACTATTATTTGTTGTTGTGCGTGGCATATGAAACATCCCCTTTCTAGACAAAAAGTTTACTGGTGTTATATTTTGATCACCGTGTAATAACAATGTTTTATGATTTTTTTTATCGTTTGTAGCAGGATGATGTTGCCGCTTACGTTCCTCCTTCACTGCGGCTCACCGTTTGACTGAAGTGCTGTCAATCATCAACCGAACAGCGGGGTCAGCTTACGGATACCGAATCGAGTATCCCCCTAGTCGATTCGGAGAACGAATGAAATAGGTCATGTTAAAAATTATTCGAAACGAATCGAATACGTATTCTGGAGTTTTCTAATACTTTTCACACAGGTGGTACAAAGCTCAAATGAAGCACAACCGTAGTTTTCTTCTACGACTGTTCCAAAAACAGGGTCCACTCTGATGCCGCACAACATACTCCAGCGACCATTCTGAGCTGAGGGTTCAGCGCAAGGACTCAGTCTATTCGAGTCGCAAAATCGGACGACGCAAGAGGCCGAACGCAGGTTCAGCAAACCATACTTCGCGCCAGATCTCGAAGGCCATGGCTTATATGTATCTCTCACACCCTCTCATCTCCTGAGAGGTGGAAGATTTTTCTCAGTCGTCATCAGTAGCAGAAAGCTAATTTTTCTTTGAACATGATATGACGGTCATGGAGTTAATATATTGACTTCTTGTTGCATAAACCCCTAGTCAAGGTTGTTTCGCGTCTATTTCATCTATAGTTTTATATCCATAAGTTATAGCCCCTAGAACAGCGCCACCGCTAGCGCTTCCCTCTTTCGTGCTATTATTCATTTCGTGCGAGTGTTCGTGCAAATAGCGAATATTCAAAATATTGGGTTAATATTCGATTCGTTTTCATGACTGTTCGATTCGTATTCGATTCGGTTTTTAGCAAAGCTATTCGTTTTCAATTCTGTAACGAAGCTACACTACACCGATTCGTTTCTGCTTCTAAAAAAAAAAAAAAACGCTATTCGCACGCCTCTAGGAGTTATGTATACCCCGATAGCAACAACAGTTCTAGACCGCTGCATGCGACCAACTGTAATTTTCTTTATTTTCGCCCTTATTCACAGGCTCATGACAGCAAATTTCAACCAATAAGTTTTTTCATCACGCTATATACTTTGTTCCATTACTCGGCGAGCCCCTCCACTCATGCGCTGCTGTTGTGTCGCGAAACGCCACGGGGAAGACATTAGTTACAGCAGACGCTGACAACCGGGCAAATTGAGTTAGATGTACATACCTTCTACGCGGCATGTATCTCCACGAGCCAAAGCCATGCTGTTGTTGTTCTCCAGGCGTACAGTGGCATGAACTCACACTGAAAATCCACATATGCAAAACTTTTTTTTCAGCATTCTTTTTTTCTGCGCGGTCTTCGTGGATCGCAAAGAGAGCAGCGTGACTCCAGAAGGAAAGAAAAGAAAGATGCCGAGCAGTTTGGCTTCCGGGTTCTGTCGGCACAAACACGTGTCCCATTCGGATGATTGCAGCAGGCCGCATCCGAAGGCTGCTTGCGAAAGCTATGGCCGCCATATGCGCCCTTTGTCGGGTGGCCGCAACTCCCCTCGCGGGCGATCAAACTTGAAGCCCCCGCACACACACGTGCGCTCACTGGCGGACTGGTTTCGTTCGCTGGTTTCGGCGAGCTCGAGCGAAAATTCCATTTCATTCGAGCATCTTCGTTCTCTTTCATTCGCGATATCTTCGCGCATGCCTCGTTTCTTTTTTTTCTTATTCTTTTTTGCCTTTGAAAGCAGAAGTGCATCTAGATCGCGGTAGTTTCGAAATCTATTCCAAAACGAACTGAGGGGATGAAGCAGCTATTCGCGGAAAGTGTGATAGCGCCAGATTAAATTTGAATGCGAACAAAACCAGGGCACCATGGAGAGATTCGTCTGGAGATAGGCTCTAGGCAAGATAAGTTCGAGATGGGCTATTTCGCGCTACGCCGCCCGCTCACATGCGAGCTCGTTGTCAAGTCCATTTGGTTTAGCTTGACTGTTATTTTCTGCTTGGCGTGCTAACGCGTGTGATTGCTTTCTCTCTTTTTCATTTCTTCTATTTCAGGACTTCAACCCTTTCATCGCTGTCCTCTTCATCACTGATGTTTTCATCGTCGTCTTGAACGTAAGTAGACGACTTTTTCGGGTCAGTATCAAGAGGCACGTTCCAGCGATTCGTGACGTTCAATTACCCTCAAAATTTGTTATACAACTACTGTGTTAAAATTGAACAACTATCCTCCAAACTATTCTTGTGGGTATAGTAATTGCGAAAGTGTGTGATGCAAGCGTTTGCCAAAGCTTTCATCTGCGCCGACTTGTGACGATGGAGTGTGATTTAAATCGACGAAGAACTAAAAGCAACAACAAAACGTCAGTTTAAGCATTGTTCTTGCGAGTGCTATATGAGATGGAGCTTAAAGTATCAAAGCAGTAAATAACAGCAGTTCTGAGCTCAATTTCACGCTGGTGACCGTGCACAGACCCAAGAAGATTCCTTCGTGGGGTTGCAACACCACGCGAGCAGCTTCGAAAACCGCGACGCTTTGAAACGTATGCGGCTTATGTTTCGCAAGGTCCATCCTGTTTGTCTTTTGGTTTTGAAGCCCGATACAAATTTCATTCTTCATCCACCTCGATGAGATAATAAAGATGTGTGCTTTTTCGCTAGCTCGGAAACAGTCGGCGCTGTAGGGCGTATATTCATTCGCAGTCGCCCAAACACTGCAGTTAAGCTTCTTGCTGTCGCAACGCTGAGTGGTTTCAGTGGAGCACATGGGTACTCCGTAGTCACGAAAAAAAAAAAACGCGACTCAAAGTACGTATCGTGCGCTTACTTCTCGCACGAAGGAAGCCGAAACGGATGAAATAAAGGCAACAACGATGTCTTAGGATGCAATCCTCCATAGCTTCGGGAGCCAAAATAGGCTTTTTCTCCGCTCCCTCGAAGTATAAACACACACATCACTTTGTTCGCAGGCTCGTTATTTTACCCGTGCCTTCTTGCGTATTTTAGACGGTTACGCATTTATTTATTTATTTATTTCGTGCGGTTATTATGCTGCCTGTCCAAAACGTCTAGACATCTTCTTATTTAACTATTTTTTTTATTTTCGCGTCTCCAGAAAGGATACCTAAGAAGAAAAGCCTGCGATAGCGTGTCAGTCGCCTTTTTCCTGATGTGCCTTAAGTTCGCAGCACTATTGAAAACGGTCCGCCTTGCTTCGCGCAAGCGAAATTCAATTCAACGATACATTGAATACGTAGAGAAAGTTAAGGCCTGCGAGAGATCTCAGCAACCGCCAAACGCAGTGTTCTTGAAGAACTTTAAACAAGAGGTATATACCGTTAATGCTTGCTAGATACACTTTCCCAATATGCTATTCGCACGAACGTTATTTTACTGAGCCTTACATTTTGTGTCAAAAAAAAAAGAAACACGATGTACAGAGCGAAGTCTTGCACTGACTAGCTTTTTGTTCTCGTGGAGAGTTTTTCAGAAAACGTTCAACTCAGTCCTCTTTTCAGGTATATGCCACACAAAGGCAAGGGGAATATTTTATCGCGTTCTCTCTCAGCCGTCTATCATACGAAAATTTGCGTATAATGTTGTGCTCGGAACAGGGACCATTCCTTAGAAAGAAGACCTTGCGAATAATTTTTTTGTGTGCAAAATGGCAAAATGATCACCGCGTGGAGCTTCAGACGCAAAACAGTGAACGCGACTGCATTAAATAGGGTCATTAGCAGCGTACCTCAATAAGCAAAATTTGTTAAGCAGACCTTGTAAGGTGGAATGTGCTTCTGCTTCAAAAGAAGTTAGAACTAAATGAACTGCGGAGACATGAAACACCGTTTATTCCTGGGGAATTCCCGATAGAGGAAAGCAAATGGAGCATTGAAATGATCTAGAGGAGCATTACACCCTGTACAAAAGAGCAAGGTACCGTCTCACACGCGAAACATCATACAAAACAATTCTTCAAGAGACCATATCACGTTCTCGTGTTTTTACTTTATATAGTATACGTAAAGAACCTATACGCTACAAGCCTGAATGTCGATCGAAGCCTAACAGAAAACCTAGTGAGCGCAGGGATAAGCTTTGATTTGTGCGCGCAGCGCCACCATGGCGCAATTTTCTCGAGCATATCTGGGGGAACGTGGGTCTGTGCTCTATCGAAGCCCCGCTCAGCGTTCTTCTGCGAGTGTACATACCTGTGTCAGGCTGTTTCTGCTCACCAAAACGGGGACCGCTGTCTGCCAGGCGCACTTGTATTACAATTTATAAGCTGATCTCGGTTTTCCTTGTGACTAGTATGACTGGGCAGTAAATTCTAGGCCCCTCCCTTTGTAAAAATGGTCCAGAGACTGTCTGTAGACTCGTAGTTCTCGTAGCGAGACATTTGCCCCTGACTTAGATTATGTCGTTGTGGGCTCTACGACACAGGCCTTAGACGGTGCCAGTACCTTAGATACAACTTTCTAGACTAACATATGACATGTCTGAAACGGTGTACATCAGGGCTTCGCAATATTGAGCACCGCCAGACATTGTTCTTCTAGTCAACCGCTTTCAGTTCAGACTGAACCCTGAAGTCTGTGTTTCAGAAATATTTTGAGCCCGTACTCCCACGAGTTTCAGTGCATTTATTCTTTTCTTATACCTCTCGCCTATATTTCCAGCCGTTTGTTTCAGTTCTTGCATTATTCAACGCGCATTAAATATTCAGTTCTGTTGTTTGCCTTCATTGATATGCAGCCGCCTCGGGCCGAAATCTCTCCCACGTCTCGACGCTCGGGACTACAGAAAGCCTTTCGGGCGCAGTATTCACGCACGGCATTGAGCAGAGCTTCGCGGTTGTTTCGCCTGGCACCCTTCAGCGTTTCATTTTCTCTCTTCCTTCTCTTTTCAGGTATACTGTTTGCTGTGCGTGTCTTCGCAGTACCAGGAGTACCGGCATAACCGAGGCAGAACGGTACGCTTTCTTGGAGAGGTAGGCATGTCAAAAAAGCGCCGACAACAAAACGTCGCCCCCAAGGCGGCGTGTAGCGGCGCTTAGCTGTCAGCTCGCAGCATGAGAGCCTCCTCAAACCCGAGAAGCTTTATCGAAGGGGAATGAAAGCAATGGCGCAGATGTCTTGAACAGCAGAAGAAGAGGGCTTTGTCAAAATGCCTCCAATGCTTGATGTACCCGAAACAGCAAAGAGCAGTAGTGCACATAGCAGTGTAACAGCGTAGCGTAGTAGTGTAGAGCCAATTGGCTCTACATAGTAATGTGGAGCCAATTCCGGAACCATTTTGTCTCACACACAACAATCGTGTATATCTGCTGATTTACACCAGCCGGTCCTGCGTAGTAACAGCCATGGTAGCATTTCCTCATACCCATAAAAACCCTGCCTTAACAATTAATTGCACATGCACCCAACGTTTTTGTAGATTGCCTCACCTTCGCCTGTCCAAAAAATGCGAGAAATTTATTAATCCATTGAGCTAGGAATCAGTATTCAGCAGGCGCATTGCCGAGCTAAAAAGGTGACTTCCTCTTTCAGATTTAGTTCAGCTTATTGTCCAGCCTTAATTTCATGTAATTAGAAACAGTTAATAAAAGCTATCTTTTGTGAAAATTCATTACCATCGAAGCCACTTGCAGATTTTATGTAACCTGCTCACAGCAATAATCTTTGGAACACGACATCATCTCGAGACCGGAAGTAAGACAGCGCACGGATCTGAAAGCACGAGTATTCAAATATTTCACAAGCTGTAGCATGGTCAAAAAAAAAAAGAAAGCTTAAGGCTATTTGATAAGTACCCGTGATTGCTACCTTAGGGTACATTAAAGAGAAAAATCATAGATTTTAGAAATCAACGAGCTTAAGAGGGTCGAATGTGTGAAACTTGCAGGTAAAGCATGCGAAGTCTTTTTGGGCTAGCACTTTAAATAGTGAAGTAATCGCCGATTAAAATCCGGACGCCCTTCAAGCTTCTCCGCAGCGCACAGTGCAAGTGGGCGCTGTGCGCTGTGCGCAAAAAACCAACGCCACCGAAGGCGAACCCTGCCGAGAGTTGTTTGGCAGCGTTTAACGAGTCAGGGCAGGGTGTGGCTAACGACAGCGGTAATTTGAAATCCTACCTTCCGTGATGTCACACTGAGTTTTTTCGCACTCCTTTGGTGCATTGCGGAGAAGTGCGAAATTCAATTGTCGATTACGTCACTATTTTAAATGCTACTGCAAAAACACTTGGCATGCTTTACCTACAGCCTATATAGATTTGAATCCTTGAATATCGCGAAATTCTCAAAAAAGTGATGCAGCTGCCCTTTAAGACTGGCGTATCAACAAGCACTACGCAGGCAGCGGTTTATGTTTCTTTTGCTTAAATTTATGCAAGGTGCAGCACATACTAACCTGGCGAAGAACTTAACTTTTATTTTTATTTTTTGCAACAGACACCATAACCCTTTGCACTCAGTAGAAAAAAAACTGCATGAACTGCATGAGAAGGACCTGAATGCACTCTCTCTCTCTCTCTCTCTCTCTCTCTCTCTCTCTCTCTCTCTCTCTGTAACCACCTCTTGAGTTGTATGCAGCTGTCTTTTCATCTTATGTTTATCGAAGTACTAGATATTTCTATTTAAAGTATCAAACCACTGTGTAGGCTGCCTTATAGGACATGCACCTGGACTAAATGTGCTGAACCCTACTCAGATCTTTACGAAAACGCGCTGTGATTAACGGACGTCCTGTGCGCCATGAGCGCACAGGACTTAGTGCTCAAAAATACCGAACACGGTTTTGATTCCTTGCACTACGAATTCAAGTGTGAAGAACTACAGCTCCAATAAACACAAATGCTAAGGGCCCAAGGGGGCTCACAGATTTTCTAAGATAATTGCGGATAACAAGAGAGAAACAAGTGTGCAATATAAAGCATTTACATTTCCCCTGCATGGTTACCGGTAAAGAAGGTAGCAAAGTAAGGAAACACGTGGCGATGTGCGTCTGAGAAAACCGTGGCCTGAAAAGAAATTTGGTAGTAGACGAGAGAGTTAAGTAAGATTTTGGCAGTGATCCCTACTCAGCGTGAGCTTGAAATTTAATGAGGGCTTAGTTAAATCTATTCTTCGCCGAGGAATTTCAATGGCGATGTAGGAATCCGGAGTAGTTTAGCTCATCTCGTTGGGCATGTACCGTAGACTAAGATGCATGCGCAGTTTTCCCAGTTTGCTCTTCAAAGCTGGCAGAAGAGTAGCTTGCTTCACTGCGGTCCGTCCCCTGACAGTTCCCGGACAACATGAAGAGGTCCGCTTGCCGGAAGCACGCCGACGCCGAGGGAAAGTTCTCCCCGACCAAGCCTTCAGTGTTCATCGCCGACGACATGGTCTCCTCGTCGATCACCAAGCTCAGCACCAGCACAACGCGCCGATCCTCTGGTGAGTCGATTGGCCCACCTTTTCGCTAACCTCTCTTTACCGTCGTGCACAAAGAGCGAGTCACTTCTAATGTGTAATTCTATAAAGTGGGGTCTATCATCTTGGGCTGTCAAGCAAGACGCTAAAAAGTTCAACATCTGCGAGGAAGTTAGAGAGCAGAATACGCGAAGACTGAATCATTCGGTGCAACGAACTTTCGTGCAATGTAGCTTAGTACCCAAAAAGCATTACCACTGTAGCGTAATTTGCACATTGTGAGGATATTAGAATAACTGCCAAACTTTAAAACCTTCTCGTTTCCTCAATGACGTATTTGCTCGCAATCAACTTTTTGTCTCCCTGTGAATCTCACCTACAGTGCAGTGGACCTCACTAACTTTAACGGTTGGTTGGTTGGTTTATGGGGTTTAACGTCCCAAAGCGACTAAGGCTATGAGAGACGCCGTAGTGGAGGGCTTCGGAAATTTCGATCACCTGGGGTTCTTTTACGTGCACTGACATCGCACAGTACACGGGCCTCTGGAATTTCTCTTCCAAAGAAATTCAACCGCCGCGGCCGCGGTCGAACCCGCGTCTTTCGGGTCAGCAGTCGAGCACCATAACCACTGAGCCACCGCGGCTATAATTAATTAATTATAATTAATTATTGAGCTTCTTTCTCTTTTTCTTATTGAAAAGCGTATGTTCTCGCTCATTTCTAGCGCAGTCTTGAACCAAAGAAATGCTAAAAATTAAAAGCAAAAACAGCAATAAGTCCTACTACTGGCGCAGCGCTTTGGCACTTCGTTTGTCGAAAGCAAAGCGAGTTCTCAGAACATGCGCGCCTTGTTGTTTTTACTAGCCTGGCAGACTATAACTTTCGTCGTCGGCTTATATGTGTAGGCAAATAGAGCGAAGGACATGAAAAACGAGACACGCAAGAAGTGATCGCATGGGAAAGCTCGCATTTGTAATTGCAATATAGCGACGACATAACTAGAATAAAGAATAAAAATAAAAACTTCTGTTTTCAAGCGCTTTCTTGTAGGACAGCGTTATGAAACAGGCTAAATAATATCAACCACTCTAAACGCATCGCTGTTGCGAGCAATGATCTTAACCATGTCCGATATCCCGAGGATCACAGATCGCATAAACCCAGGTTGTTTACCTGAAGTTTCTTCTTTGCGAGAGTGGCTTCTTCGCAGACGTAACTCGCCGGTGTAGTAACCCGGAAGTCGCTGCCATGTTACCTAGTGCATGCAGCCTCAGTGCCTTGTAGCGTTTAGTTGACAGACGCTTTCGTAATAGTGTCCAATCGCGAACTCTCAGCCTAATCCAAAAGCAAAAAGCGCTCTGATTGCAAATGGCTAAAAACTGTTAGCATTCTTGCTGTTGTCGCAAAGTGCTGAGCAAACTATAAAGCTCATATCATTGGCAGCCGAAGCCATTTGAAAAAATAAATATAAATTGCGGACGATTACATTATGTCCTAATGCGAAATTTGAGCGCAGCTCATCAGCTGTTCCAGGTTTTCGATAGATTGAGGATAAGAGTTCGAGAAAGACATGTGGCAAATCAAGTGGCAAACGGCGGCGGCTATGCGTTTCGGCTTGGGCTTTCGGGAGAAATGGCGCCAGGAGCGCGTGCAGCTGGAGCAGCGCGCTGCCCCGGCTGCGGAGCTGGTTACGAGGGACAACGGCGACGCCGCGAAACGCAGGAACGGGCGCCAAAGAGCTGCGCTTTAAAACGTGATAGGGTTATAACGTGGCTAAACCGGGTAGAGGTGCGAAAGCCTATGTTTAGCCTGGTTGTCTCATGGTTTTGCTTTGCTGGGTTGTCAACACGTCTGGCGACGATATTAGACTCGGGTTAAGCTCTGATCGAGGTTAAGCTGATCTGGTCTGTTCGCGCCGCTGGTAGAAGTTGATGAAGACGACGACTTGCAGTGCACAGAGCGAAAGTGTGTTGCAGTTTAACACGGGCGTGATTGGCTGCGGCAATCGCATAGTGCTCTCGTGCAGTTGCCAGCAAAGCTGATATTTTCGGGCCGCCGCGGACTCGAAACCCAATCGCGGCAATATTTGTTTTATTTCTGCATGGGCTGTTGCTGCGCTAGGTTTTGCGAAGATCCGCTTCAAGGTCAAGCTTCACACAAACTCGGTTATCTGGTTAGACCTCATGAGGTAGTGCTTTCGCACCGAAATGCGGGAAATAGAACACGGATGGTCATGCCATCGGCAGCAAATGACCTCACGCCGACATAGTGACTCCATATCACGTCACGTTCACTTGGAAAGTGATGCTGATACGGATGTAATTTCAGTGTCAGTAGAAAGCTTAGCTAAATTCACCTCATGCCCTCCCTTTGCTTTGGGGAATCGTGAATTCCCCTCATGGTGAATTCACGATTCCCCAAAGCAAAGCGAGGGCTTGGCGGTAGACAATTAAAATAATTATTGAACATGTCATTCCTTGACTAGGTTTGTTGTACGTAAACCTTTCAGGCGCAACGTTACTTGACCGAGCCAGGATGCCTTTTACATGTAGCAGAGCAACCGTAAATCGCCTCAGCACAGACGCTGCTAAAACAACCGCTTATGCGGAGTATGTGTTTCCTTGGGCCTCAGATGCAAAGTAACCGAAGACCTGTTTCCTCCGAAATCGCCATTTGGGATCACAACTTACCGCACAAGATTGCGCTAATGACAAGGTTTGTGAATTCGCTTGCCCTCTTACTACTGCGTCTGCACAGCAGCTAATCTTTAGACTCATTTGCGGCAGGTCTAGGTGCCCGTAACCCGTATCTCTGGCGGTGTTTGTTCAACGTGTAGAAAAGTGTTAGATGACAAATAATGCGAAAGCAGTAAGGACACATAATCAGCTTGCCATAGTGCCTTATAATTTTCTTACCTTCTCTCACAACCATGGCACGCAGCGCAGCAACGCCCTAACTTCGCATAACGTAAAGTCCTCCCGTGAAGGCAGCGCCATTCTTTCATGTTGCCACCACACTGCAGTCGAGTACAACTTAAAAAAAAACAGTAGTTGTTAACATTGAGCCATAATCCGTGGCGTCCTGTATTACTCAGCTAGCCAATCCCAATAGCAAAGGAAATAAGCTTTTTAATGTTTGATTTTGTTATACAAGCCAGGCATCAGAATTCTGGACCTTATAATTTCTTCTTGTGATTATTTTCTTGTTGAAATAACAAGAAAATTTTTAACAACGGACTTCTACTTTGTCATACAGGAATTCTGTACGGTGGT
Source organism: Amblyomma mixtum (assembly GCF_055824585.1). Taxonomy (NCBI): domain Eukaryota; kingdom Metazoa; phylum Arthropoda; class Arachnida; order Ixodida; family Ixodidae; genus Amblyomma; species Amblyomma mixtum. The sequence goes on along the minus strand of NC_143012.1, from coordinate 303,077,271 downwards.
CCTGCATGTAGGCGGAGCTTCAATGCAAACTTAAGTTCTATCTGACTGCAGTCCTTTTAACACTTAAACCGCAGTTTTTCTCCCTTCTCCGTCTATGATTGGCTCAGTGTGGCCGCGCGACACACTGCGTGATCACAAGGGTGAGCATACTAGCGCATGCGCAGACACGGCCGTGTCGCAGCCAACTGCATTAACAACTGTACAAGTAATAGCAAAATCAGTGCAATAAAGTTTTACATGAAAAACTGATTGCAAGCCAGAAGCTGAACAATGGAAAAGCTTTGCTTTTTTTATGCGCTGATGACTTTTGACAATTTTGGTGGCACGTTCATGCAGTGAAAGCCAAGGCGGTATGAGAAAGAATCCTGCGGGAAAGAGGGCATCCCGCTACTTTCTCAGTAAGAAGGAACCTCGACTAAAGAACCACTACATGCATTTTCGATGCTTTTATTACCCGTCAATGCATTGGGGGTAAAAAGCACCGTCAGTGTTCGAAGGCGGACCGTCATTGTTATCCGCATCATGTCTGAAGTACTTTGGCTATTATACACACCTCTCGCAGAAGGATTCTTCGGAAAGCAGAGAATTATTGACAAGCTACGATCAGAGAACACTGGGATACACCGAGGTGTTCTCGGACATCGCGGTTTCTTTCTGTGTAGCCGCTTTCTCTGAGCGCTTGTCACGACAGAATGAGCAGCGGTAAACTATGGCTCAAGTCGCCGCTGCGGTAAACATAAAGGGGGCCTGTCAGCGTCACTCACTGTCTGGTGTTCACTTCGTGTGCGAGACACAGTTGCCGCCTACTTGCGTGGGGAGCATCACAATGCCTGTCACTGTCCAGGCGCGCACAAGAATGGACAGCGCGTTATTGTAGTCCACACTGTGCTCCCGTTTTTTATATTGCCTTTGCACAATGCACTTGCCAGTGCGGCAAGTGGTCGGAGCGAGACATGCTTGAACATTCTGCTCACTGACGTACTGGGGCGTTTTAAAGCGTTTTGCTCATTTTTACCCCTGCTGCTCCAGGCACTTTGGTACAAAAGATAAGAATGGTGCTCATTTATTGGGCTGTGTGTGCTGTAACAAACTAACGAAGCTCGAACGAGACGCGTCTGATAATGAAGGGAAACCAAGAATGATTTTGGGTGACGGGAGTAAATAGCAAAATGATTTGCGGTATGCAATAACGTAGTTATTTGCACAAAACGAACAGCTCATTTGTCATTTTCATTTTGTGGTAGCGTGCCATATGGTCTAGCCCCAAAAATCTGGGCACACGCTTCTAGAAAGTTTGGCTGCCAGCAGCGTGGCGCCGGGCGCTCAAAACCACCGCGGAAATTTCGAATGCTAGGTACATTCCATTAATTTTTTATGGGCGTCGGAAATAGTTGTGTGAGTGAAGGAAGCATTTTATACTTGAGATTTTAGCGCAAGGAGGAAGCGCCGGCATTGATAATCACTATAATTGAGCAGAATCTCTAGGGGCTCTCTGAATTTCTCAAAATTACAAGTTACGCCATTGAGTTGAGCGATGTTCCCTACTAGCGATTAACAGACGACGCTAGTTGATGAATGTTCAGGAAAGCTGCGCATGATTAAAATATACAATATCCACACTTCTAACGTAGGAATCGAAAACTTCCTAATAACTGAGAGTACGCGTCTGATGGGCTTTCATGTCGTTTTCTTTTGCTTATTGTTCTGCATTTAAATTATATATATATTTTCCTTTTTTTTGCGCCTAATCGCTTTTTAATCGCACCGAACCACTCTTTTAGAACTTCTCCCGGATTTGGGCAGCGGGCGACCGGCATCTACGCCGCCAGTGCTATTATTCAAGCCACCTGCTAGACGCACACATGTGCACACATGTGCACAGACGCACACAATCGAGCACTGTGAGCGTTCATTAAAAACCATTCTGTAGGTTTTTTCTTTAATTTTCACCACATAGAAAAGTTTGTGCAACGACAAAAAAAACGTCTGCAATAATATCGTTATATATATTAAGAGAGTAATTTTAAGAACCCCCTAAACGCTGTCATAAGGGCTACAAAACGAAGCCAGCTTCCACATAAACTTCGTAATTAAAGAAAAGCTTGTCCTGGCCCGGGTTTCGAGCCCGGGATTACCTCCTCACCATATCAACCTCTCTATCAATTGAGCTAAGAAAGTTATGGCAGGAAAGATATGGCAGGGTGAGAGCGACTTAATCAACAATTCGCTGATACTTTGTACCCAATTTAAGGTGTGCTCTATTCCTTTTTAAAAACGTTTCAATACATCTGTGTGCATTGTCTTCTTTCTGTCATTTTTTTCATCTTGATTTAGCACTGCTCTCACTAGAAGCAGGAATTAGCCAATATCATGCTACCCAAGCTCTGGGGTAGGTTTCCATCACTAAAAATACGGAACACGAAAGGTTCGCAACGGAAACACACACACTCTTTAAAACATGCCAAGTTCTAATAGTTACGAAAATTTTGACCGAGGTTTCAGTCTCCTCCATTTCCCAACTTCAAGATCTCCTTTGCCGCATTTCAAAGCCTCGTTCCATTGCTAAGTGCATCAAGCATAGAGTTTCTTACTATTACCTAGAGGGAAAGCTGGCAGCCCGTCTATGGGAGATTGCATGGAGATCCCTCGAGACCACTTCAGCCACCATGGGCGCTCAAAGCATCATGGGGCGGTGAGCTACCGACGGCAGAACTTCAACTTTGGCCAAAAATAATGCAAAAACAAACGCTATTCGATAATCAAGAATGTCCTAACGTTCAATATCCTGCCTGTAAATTGCAACAAACGAGCAGAAAAGCATTTAAGTGCAAAGTTCGCCCAACATAAGTCATGGCTAGCTCTCCTATTGGCCAAGTAATGAACACTACAAAAACTGATATTTCGTAATTAACAGGCGCACTTTTAAAAGTAAATATGTTTTCAAAAAAAAATGTTGTTGCTTAAACACTATAATAGGTTTTTAATGGCATTTCAGAAAAGTTAAACCTTTTATTAGCGTCGTGTGTCGTCGCGTTTTCACTACTATGGGTTTTGCACACTGCGTTCGCGCGAAAGTCGTCTGCGCACACACGAACAGCGTTTTCGGAATGAAACGTCTTAGTAGTGCCACTCCATGTTCCCGAAAAAGTACGACTGTGCCGCAACAAGTAGCTCACCGCCCCATGATGCTTTGAGCGTCCATGGTGGCTGAAGTGCAGCGCCGCCAGCTTTCCCTCTAGGTAATAGTAAGAAATTCTATGGCACCAAGTTACTATGTTTTGCGGAGAGAATATGCCTCCGTTGCCAAGGGTAACAGAGGCATATTTTGTATATTTAGTGATCGAAATCTACCCGGAACTTCTCTGTCCCTAAAAGAGAATGGGCTAGAGGACAGGTTACTCCATTTTTTCTCCCATATAGCCTAATTTGTGTTAGGAGTGCAATGTGTGCAACAAGTCTCATTTCAGCCCCTAACTATGAGATCTCTCCACGGAGGTATTTTGCTAGTTTTGCATCGCGTACACGCTGGATCAAGCTAATTCTCCTTATATGACACTTACAAGAAGCGGCCATGGCACGTCACGAACAGGCAGGCACCTCACCATTACATGCAGCGCATAAAACAAATTTTCCTTATTTCTTTCGTGCTAACCTGCACTACATCACTTCCAGTCCAGCGGTCTATGACAGTGCACAAATAATAGCGTATACAGCCTCCTTAGTTGGTCTTGATGACAGCACACGTGCTCCATTACAAGCATATTCTTTCTATACACGTGCAGCAGGGTAAGCGAGAGCCCACTCCCGTCTTGCACCTTCCTCGCAGCGGATAGTTTCTCCGGCAGCGAAACGTGCTTGCCCAGGATGTTTGCGGAGCCGCTTTCAAACAGAGCCTCCGGGCTCCATGTCAGCTGGCCGGTGCAGTGGAAGGACGCGCTTCGTTCCAAGCGAGATCTGCCTGTGAATAACAGAACCGAACTCATACGCCTGAGAAATAATTGCTCGTGCACGGAACGCTGCGTCGCTGTTGACGTGCTGTCAACAGTGCCGTGAGTGTCGGTAAACAGTGAGACGACTTAAAAAAGTATAGCCCGTTTATCACATCAGGCCTTGTAGGGAGGCTAGACATGCATCGGGTCTTCATGTGCACTCTTCATCCAGAGGGATAAAGAACATGGAAGAGAATAAGGGTGATAATTCTTTTCCTATCGCTTGTTTGGTGAAGCATATTACTGTCATGTACACTATGCCGCTATGAAAAGGTTGTGTCGTGCGCCTTGTTAGCGCAGAGACGACAAAGAAGAGAAGAATAACATTGCAGGCCCCATCAACGTCCGAAAGATTCTGCAGCACTTTTATGTAAGCCTTGCGAAGCGGACAAAGTGGAAGCTTGGGCAAGTTGGTTGAACATTATCAGGACAGCACAAAGACGCGGACGTGAAAAGAAGACACAGACAGATCCCTGTCCACGTCTTTTCACGTCCGCGTCTTTCCGCTGTCCCGACAATCATACAAAGCGACAGACGTGGATATTGTGTACTGTAAACATTGCTTTGGTTGCAGCTGAGGCACGTGGCGAGGTTCTTGCACCATGCGTTTGACTTTTCTCTTGTCAACCCTGCACAAATACACGCTTGCTCTGTCTTTAAGGTTGTTTAGAACGGGACTATTGAGAGTCGGGGTAGCTGTCTGCATATCAAACATTAATGTCATCTAGTATACTATATTTGCTCTCTTAATACTCAAAGCAAGTATAGTGTACTCCAAATAATGATCGACTACTGTTTTCTCCCGCGTTTCGGTCAGCGCGACTGCTTTTTATTGAGCACGCGGCCATGAGTCTCTTCAGCTTGCTCTGGATTTAAGATTATTTAGCACCGGGCTGTTGATAGTTTGAATAGTCGTCTGGACACCAAACATCAGTATGATCTGCAACATTGTATTTGCTGTCATAATGATGAAAGCGAGTACATTTGTCATAATGATGAAAGCGAGTACAAAGCGAGTAAAAGAATGATTGATGAGTCTTTTCTCCAACGTTCCGGTCACTGCAACTGCTTTTTTTTTTTAGCATACCGCTCTTAGTCTGTTCAGTGACCGAGCATTTTCTTCCGGCCTTTTGTACGTCAGGTCGAAGCAGAAACGAGCGCAGTGCCCCATAAGCACCCAAAAAAGTATACAAAAACAACATCTTCTATATCTTCTAGGATCCCATAGCTAACCTATTTGTGGAGATCTGCTTCTATTGGCCATCGATCTCCCTAGGCGAAGTCATAAATTCGAGAACCGATATTCGGCGCTGCATGCCAATCCGACGAATGGCCGTCGATCTATTGACACTGTCCAGGAGCTCGCTTCGTTCCTTCTATAGGGCGTCGTGCCGTTCTGTTTACCGGAATTGAAAATCGTTCGCATCGTTTATTTTTATTTTTCTCCAAAGTCGGTCTCAACACAATGCTTCTTCGAACGAGATAAATGCGCCCCACGACTAGCGGGGGCGGCATAACTGTCAGCAGCGCTCAAAAAACATCCCTTCGAAACGACAGTCGCGTTCCGAAAGTGCGAAAAGCAAAGTTCAGACGTCAAAAGGCTTAGGCATGGCGTAGGTGGCACGCGTATCGAAAGGAAAAAGTATGAAAATTTAAAATACTCAAACCTAGAGCATTTTAAATTAAAAACAGAGAAGCAGAACCTATAAAAGAAATCTACAGGAGTAGGTGACGTATCGATTCGCGCTAGCAGCCGTCAGCTCACCGCGCAAGCCGCTATCCCTGACAGAACCGGGAGACACAAAGGGATTCGCCGGTATACTGCAGTGCTTTCAAACTAATCCGTGAAATACAGAGTCCGAACGCGGTGAAATGAATATTGCATTCTTCCCTTGCCTCTGCTGCGCGGCTCTGTCTCGGCCAGGCGTGGCACACGAAGAAAACCGTTGCGCTTTCCGCTTGAATGCGTTCATGCGGATTGTCGCAATCCCGATTGCCTTTGTGCGCAATGCGGTCCCTCGTGGAAATGGAATTGGTGCTTCGACGAGCCCTATAATTATTCGCGCGAGTTCCCTTACGCTGCGGCATTGTCAGAACATAAAGGAAACGCGTCTGGCGACACGGTCGCATTGCAGCTAACGTCCTCTTGTGTTCTATGCGCTTGAAAATATTGAAATCTTCGAATGTAAGCGAATAGCGATCAACCTATGCGGATATAATTGTAAATATTTACTCACTTACTTAGCAACTCGCTTCGTTCTCATCGGGCTCACTAAAGCAACATGTGGGTATGTTTCGTTGCAGACACGGCGTAGGCGCTAATTATTTCGTGTTGGCAATCTAGCAAAAAAAAAGCAAAAAGAAACAAAGAGGATGAACAAAAAAAAACTCATATTACAAGAGGAATTTTTTTATGTTTTCCTCTGAAGCTGCAGTGGATGGGAATGTGAACACGTGTTCCTAACTCACGGAAATACTTTCTGGGTACAATCAAATTATCGGGCTCTGTTTCCACGCTATTATTCCAGCAAGCAAACATCCTTACTCTCTTTGCATCGTGCATCCAGTCTCCATAAAAAAAAAATTGTTTCGCGGGGATGCGATTCATATAAGTGCAGACACGTGCATACATTCTCCAGGAAAAAAATAATACTTTCGTGGGGATGCGATGCATATAAGTACAAACACGTGCGTCCAACGCATGCCTAAATGATGTTTACGCATTTGGGCAAAGACAATTAAGACTGTACGTGCTCGTTAAAGGCACATGAAGTATATTTTTCCTTCACTTTTCGCAGCAATTTTTTTGCCCACTCCTGAGGCACAGTATGACACGAAACTGTAAACTGTGGTATGTACACTATTAAACCAGGCGTACTTGCAATTTTTATATAGATTTATTTCTCACTGTGCCCAGAAAAGTAAAGGATGGAGAAAAAGAAAAGAAGGGAGGAGGGGGGGGGGGGGGGTTGAGAACTACGATGCCGCAGCTATTTCTCTGTTTTGCTTCCTATTCCGCTGTTTTTGCAGCCGTTTCTGTAAGCCTGCCTCATACTTGCACCCGCATCAATATACCGGGTGTTTCAGCAAACACTTGAAAAAATTTTCATAGATAGGCTATTTGGAGAAAAAATGTGGATTTTGCTGCCCAGTATTACCAGTGTTGGCGGACACTAGAAAACTGGTGAATCGTCTTAAGTAGTAAGCTAGTTAACAATAATTAACTTCTTAACTGGCAGACTTAGGCGCCTAGTTACAGTTAGTGACGTGTAGCCGGTCTTTAGTAATAGCCATGTCAGTTTTTAGAAATTATAAAACACGATTTCTGTTGGCGCTGTGGCTCGACAAAATTTGGCTTTTTCGATTAGTTACGTGCACTGGAAGGGTTGCTTTGCAAGCATGCTTTCGAAAGCGCATGTATCTTCGCACGATGCAGCCAGATTTGCTCGAGTCGCAGCGGCGAGGGTAATCACGTGTTCGAAGTTCTAAAAACTGATATGGCTATCACTAACGACCGGCTTCAAATCTATTTGCAACTAGGAGCTTAATTGTATAAATTGAAAAGTTAACTATTAAAAATTAGTCAACTAGCTTACTACTTATGACAATACACCGCTTTTCTGGTGTCCGCCAACACTGGTAACACTCTGCAACAAAAGCCATATTTTTGCCCCAAAACGCCTAGGTAAAAAAATTTTTGAAAGTGTTCGCTGAAACACCCGGTATGTTAGAACAGACTGTGCAAAAAACTAGACCGGCTGACTGTAGTGCTTTCTTCTGATCTTCCTCGTTTGTAGCGAACGACAAAAATTACTGTAAATGCAACTCACTGAAGAGGAGACGAGCTTACTACTTATGACAATACACCGTTTTTCTGGTGTCCGCCAACACTGGTAACACTCTGCAACAAAAGCCATATTTTTGCCCCAAAAAGCCTAGGTACAAAAATTTTTGAAAGTGTTCGCTGAAACAGCCGGTATGTTAGAACAGACTGTGCAAAAAACTAGACCGGCTGACTGTAGTGCTTTCTTCTGATCTTCCTCGTTTGTAGCGAACGACAAAAATTACTGTAAATGCAACTCACTGAAGAGGAGACGAGCTTACTACTTATGACAATACACCGTTTTTCTGGTGTCCGCCAACACTGGTAACACTCTGCCGCAAAAGCCATATTTTTGCCCCAAAAAGCCTAGGTACAAAAATTTTTGAAAGTGTTCGCTGAAACAGCCGGTATGTTAGAACAGACTGTGCAAAAAACTAGACCGGCTGACTGTAGTGCTTTCTTTTGATCTTCCTCGTTTGTAGCGAACGACAAAAATTACTGTAAATGCAACTCACTGAAGAGGAGACGAGCTTACTACTTATGACAATACACCGTTTTTCTGGTGTCCGCCAACACTGGTAACACTCTGCAACAAAAGCCATATTTTTGCCCCAAAAAGCCTAGGTACAAAACTTTTTGAAAGTGTTCGCTGAAACAGCCGGTATGTTAGAACAGACTGTGCAAAAAACTAGACCGGCTGACTGTAGTGCTTTCTTCTGATCTTCCTCGTTTGTAGCGAACGACAAAAATTACTGTTAATGCAACTCACTGAAGAGGAGACGAGCTTACTACTTATGACAATACACCGTTTTTCTGGTGTCCGCCAACACTGGTAACACTCTGCTACAAAAGCCATATTTTTGCCCCAAAAAGCCTAGGTACAAAAATTTTTGAAAGTGTTCGCTGAAACAGCCGGTATGTTAGAACAGACTGTGCAAAAAACTAGACCGGCTGACTGTAGTGCTTTCTTCTGATCTTCCTCGTTTGTAGCGAACGACAAAAATTACTGTAAATGCAACTCACTGAAGAGGAGACGAGCTTACTACTTATGACAATACAACGTTTTTCTGGTGTCCGCCAACACTGGTAACACTCTGCAACAAAAGCCATATTTTTGCCCCAAAAAGCCTAGGTACAAAAATTTTTGAAAGTGTTCGCTGAAACAGCCGGTATGTTAGAACAGACTGTGCAAAAAACTAGACCGGCTGACTGTAGTGCTTTCTTCTGATCTTCCTCGTTTGTAGCGAACGACAAAAATTACTGTAAATGCAACTCACTGAAGAGGAGACGAGCTTACTACTTATGACAATACACCGTTTTTCTGGTGTCCGCCAACACTGGTAACACTCTGCAACAAAAGCCATATTTTTGCCCCAAGAAGCCTAGGTACAAAAATTTTTGAGTGTTCGCTGAAACAGCCGGTATGTTAGAACAGACTGTGCAAAAAACTAGACCGGCTGACTGTAGTGCTTTCTTCTGATCTTCCTCGTTTGTAGCGAACGACAAAAATTACTGTAAATGCAACTCACTGAAGAGGAGACGAGCTTACTACTTATGACAATACACCGTTTTTCTGGTGTCCGCCAACACTGGTAACACTCTGCAACAAAAGCCATATTTTTGCCCCAAGAAGCCTAGGTACAAAAATTTTTGAAAGTGTTCGCTGAAACAGCCGGTATGTTAGAACAGACTGTGCAAAAAACTAGACCGGCTGACTGTAGTGCTTTCTTCTGATCTTCCTCGTTTGTAGCGAACGACAAAAATTACTGTAAATGCAACTCACTGAAGAGGAGACGAGCTTACTACTTATGACAATACACCGTTTTTCTGGTGTCCGCCAACACTGGTAACACTCTGCAACAAAAGCCATATTTTTGCCCCAAGAAGCCTAGGTACAAAAATTTTTGAAAGTGTTCGCTGAAACAGCCGGTATGTTAGAACAGACTGTGCAAAAAACTAGACCGGCTGACTGTAGTGCTTTCTTCTGATTTTTCTCGTTTGTAGCGAACGACAAAAATTACTGTAAATGCAACTCACTGAAGAGGAGACGAGCTTACTACTTATGACAATACACCGTTTTTCTGGTGTCCGCCAACACTGGTAACACTCTGCAACAAAAGCCATATTTTTGCCCCAAAAAGCCTAGGTACAAAAATTTTTGAAAGTGTTCGCTGAAACAGCCGATATGTTAGAACAGAGTGTGCAAAAAACTAGACCCGCTGACTGTAGTGCTTTCTTCTGATCTTCCTCGTTTGTAGCGAACGACAAAAATTACTGTAAATGCAACTCACTGAAGAGGAGACGAGCTTACTACTTATGACAATACACCGTTTTTCTGGTGTCCGCCAACACTGGTAACACTCTGCAACAAAAGCCATATTTTTGCCCCAAGAAGCGTAGGTACAAAAATTTTTGAAAGTGTTCGCTGAAACAGCCGGTATGTTAGAACAGACTGTGCAAAAAACTAGACCGGCTGACTGTAGTGCTTTCTTCTGATCTTCCTCGTTTGTAGCGAACGACAAAAATTACCTTAAATGCAACTCACTGAAGAGGAGACGAGCTTACTACTTATGACAATACACCGTTTTTCTGGTGTCCGCCAACACTGGTAACACTCTGCAACAAAAGCCATATTTTTGCCCCAAGAAGCCTAGGTACAAAAATTTTTGAAAGTGTTCGCTGAAACAGCCGGTATGTTAGAACAGACTGTGCAAAAAACTAGACCGGCTGACTGTAGTGCTTTCTTCTGATCTTCCTCGTTTGTAGCGAACGACAAAAATTACTGTAAATGCAACTCACTGAAGAGGAGACGAGCTTACTACTTATGACAATACACCGTTTTTCTGGTGTCCGCCAACACTAGTAACACTCTGCAACAAAAGCCATATTTTTGCCCCAAGAAGCCTAGGTACAAAAATTTTTGAAAGTGTTCGCTGAAACAGCCGGTATGTTAGAACAGACTGTGCAAAAAACTAGACCGGCTGACTGTAGTGCTTTCTTCTGATCTTCCTCGTTTGTAGCGAACGACAAAAATTACTGTAAATGCAACTCACTGAAGAGGAGACGAGCTTACTACTTATGACAATACACCGTTTTTCTGGTGTCCGCCAACACTGGTAACACTCTGTCGCAAAAGCCATATTTTTGCCCCAAAAAGCCTAGGTACAAAAATTTTTGAAAGTGTTCGCTGAAACAGCCGGTATGTTAGAACAGACTGTGCAAAAAACTAGACCGGCTGACTGTAGTGCTTTCTTCTGATCTTCCTTGTTTGTAGCGAACGACAAAAATTACTGTAAATGCAACTCACTGAAGAGGAGACGAGCTTACTACTTATGACAATACACCGTTTTTCTGGTGTCCGCCAGCACTGGTAACACTCTGCAACAAAAGCCATATTTTTGCCCCAAGAAGCCTAGGTACAAAAATTTTTGAAAGTGTTCGCTGGAACAGCCGGTATGTTAGAACAGACTGTGCAAAAAACTATACCGGCTGACTGTAGTGCTTTCTTCTGATCTTCCTCGTTTGTAGCGAACGACAAAAATTACTGTAAATGCAACTCACTGAAGAGGAGACGAGCTTACTACTTATGACAATACACCGTTTTTCTGGTGTCCGCCAACACTGGTAACACTCTGCAACAAAAGCCATATTTTTGCCCCAAAAAGCCTAGGTACAAAAATTTTTGAAAGTGTTCGCTGAAACAGCCGGTATGTTAGAACAGACTGTGCAAAAAACTAGACCGGCTGACTGTAGTGCTTTCTTCTGATCTTCCTCGTTTGTAGCGAACGACAAAAATTACTGTAAATGCAACTAACTGAAGAGGAGACGAGCTTACTACTTATGACAATACACCGTTTTTCTGGTGTCCGCCAACGCTGGTAACACTCTGCAACAAAAGCCATATTTTTGCCCCAAGAAGCCTAGGTACAAAAATTTTTGAAAGTGTTCGCTGAAACAGCCGGTATGTTAGAACAGACTGTGCAAAAAACTAGACCGGCTGACTGTAGTGCTTTCTTCTGATCTTCCTCGTTTGTAGCGAACGACAAAAATTACTGTAAATGCAACTCACTGAAGAGGAGACGAGCTTACTACTTATGACAATACACCGTTTTTCTGGTGTCCGCCAACACTGGTAACACTCTGCAACAAAAGCCATATTTTTTCCCCAAGAAGCCTAGGTACAAAAATTTTTGAAAGTGTTCGCTGAAACAGCCGGTATGTTAGAACAGACTGTGCAAAAAACTAGACCGGCTGACTGTAGTGCTTTCTTCTGATCTTCCTCGTTTGTAGCGAACGACAAAAATTACTGTAAATGCAACTCACTAAAGAGGAGACGAGCTTACTACTTATGACAATACACCGTTTTTCTGGTGTCCGCCAACACTGGTAACACTCTGCAACAAAAGCCATATTTTTGCCCCAAGAAGCCTAGGTACAAAAATTTTTGAAAGTGTTCGCTGAAACAGCCGGTATGTTAGAACAGACTGTGCAAAAAACTAGACCGGCTGACTGTAGTGCTTTCTTCTGATCTTCCTCGTTTGTAGCGAACGACAAAAATTACTGTAAATGCAACTCACTGAAGAGGAGACGAGCTTACTACTTATGACAATACACCGTTTTTCTGGTGTCCGCCAACACTGGTAACACTCTGCAACAAAAGCCATATTTTTGCCCCAAAAAGCCTAGGTACAAAAATTTTTGAAAGTGTTCGCTGAAACAGCCGGTATGTTAGAACAGACTGTGCAAAAAACTAGACCGGCTGACTGTAGTGCTTTCTTCTGATCTTCCTCGTTTGTAGCGAACGACAAAAATTACTGTAAATGCAACTCACTGAAGAGGAGACGAGCTTACTACTTATGACAATACACCGTTTTTCTGGTGTCCGCCAACACTGGTAACACTCTGCAACAAAAGCCATATTTTTGCCCCAAGAAGCCTAGGTACAAAAATTTTTGAAAGTGTTCGCTGAAACAGCCGGTATGTTAGAACAGACTGTGCAAAAAACTAGACCGGCTGACTGTAGTGCTTTCTTCTGATCTTCCTCGTTTGTAGCGAACGACAAAAATTACTGTAAATGCAACTCACTGAAGAGGAGACGAGCTTACTACTTATGACAATACACCGTTTTTCTGGTGTCCGCCAACACTGGTAACACTCTGCAACAAAAGCCATATTTTTGCCCCAAAAAGCCTAGGTACAAAAATTTTTGAAAGTGTTCGCTGAAACAGCCGGTATGTTAGAACAGACTGTGCAAAAAACTAGACCGGCTGACTGTAGTGCTTTCTTCTGATCTTCCTCGTTTGTAGCGAACGACAAAAATTACTGTAAATGCAACTCACTGAAGAGGAGACGAGCTTACTACTTATGACAATACACCGTTTTTCTGGTGTCCGCCAACACTGGTAACACTCTGCAACAAAAGCCATATTTTTGCCCCAAAAAGCCTAGGTACAAAAATTTTTGAAAGTGTTCGCTGAAACAGCCGGTATGTTAGAACAGACTGTGCAAAAAACTAGACCGGCTGGCTGTAGTGCTTTCTTCTGATCTTTCTCGTTTGTAGCGAACGACAAAAATTACTGTAAATGCAACTCACTGAAGAGGAGACGAGCTTACTACTTATGACAATACACCGTTTTTCTGGTGTCCGCCAACACTGGTAACACTCTGCAACAAAAGCCATATTTTTGCCCCAAAAAGCCTAGGTACAAAAATTTTTGAAAGTGTTCGCTGAAACAGCCGGTATGTTAGAACAGACTGTGCAAAAAACTAGACCGGCTGACTGTAGTGCTTTCTTCTGATCTTCCTCGTTTGTAGGGAACGACAAAAATTACTGTAAATGCAACTCACTGAAGAGGAGACGAGCTTACTACTTATGACAATACACCGTTTTTCTGGTGTCCGCCAACACTGGTAACACTCTGCAACAAAAGCCATATTTTTGCCCCAAGAAGCGTAGGTACAAAAATTTTTGAAAGTGTTCGCTGAAACAGCCGGTATGTTAGAACAGACTGTGCAAAAAACTAGACCGGCTGACTGTAGTGCTTTCTTCTGATCTTCCTCGTTTGTAGCGAACGACAAAAATTACTGTAAATGCAACTCACTGAAGAGGAGACGAGCTTACTACTTATGACAATACACCGTTTTTCTGGTGTCCACCAACACTGGTAACACTCTGCAACAAAAGCCATATTTTTGCCCCAAGAAGCCTAGGTACAAAAATTTTTGAAAGTGTTCGCTGAAACAGCCGGTATGTTAGAACAGACTGTGCAAAAAACTAGACCGGCTGACTGTAGTGCTTTCTTCTGATCTTCCTCGTTTGTAGCGAACGACAAAAATTACTGTAAATGCAACTCACTGAAGAGGAGACGAGCTTACTACTTATGACAATACACCGTTTTTCTGGTGTCCGCCAACACTGGTAACACTCTGCAACAAAAGCCATATTTTTGCCCCAAGAAGCCTAGGTACAAAAATTTTTGAAAGTGTTCGCTGAAACAGCCGGTATGTTAGAACAGACTGTGCAAAAAACTAGACCGGCTGACTGTAGTGCTTTCTTCTGATCTTCCTCGTTTGTAGCGAACGACAAAAATTACTGTAAATGCAACTCACTGAAGAGGAGACGAGCTTACTACTTATGACAATACACCGTTTTTCTGGTGTCCGCCAACACTGGTAACACTCTGCAACAAAAGCCATATTTTTGCCCCAAGAAGCGTAGGTACAAAAATTTTTGAAAGTGTTCGCTGAAACAGCCGGTATGTTAGAACAGACTGTGCAAAAAACTAGACCGGCTGACTGTAGTGCTTTCTTCTGATCTTCCTCGTTTGTAGCGAACGACAAAAATTACTGTAAATGCAACTCACTGAAGAGGAGACGAGCTTACTACTTATGATAATACACCGTTTTTCTGGTGTCCGCCAACACTGGTAACACTCTGCAACAAAAGCCATATTTTTGCCCCAAGAAGCCTAGGTACAAAAATTTTTGAAAGTGTTCGCTGAAACAGCCGGTATGTTAGAACAGACTGTGCAAAAAACTAGACCGGCTGACTGTAGTGCTTTCTTCTGATCTTCCTCGTTTGTAGCGAACGACAAAAATTACTGTAAATGCAACTCACTGAAGAGGAGACGAGCTTACTACTTATGACAATACACCGTTTTTCTGGTGTCCGCCAACACTGGTAACACTCTGCAACAAAAGCCATATTTTTGCCCCAAGAAGCCTAGGTACAAAAATTTTTGAAAGTGTTCGCTGAAACTGCCGGTATGTTAGAACAGACTGTGCAAAAAACTAGACCGGCTGACTGTAGTGCTTTCTTCTGATCTTCCTCGTTTGTAGCGAACGACAAAAATTACTGTAAATGCAACTCACTGAAGAGGAGACGAGCTTACTACTTATGACAATACACCGTTTTTCTGGTGTCCGCCAACACTGGTAACACTCTGCAACAAAAGCCATATTTTTGCCCCAAGAAGCCTAGGTACAAAAATTTTTGAAAGTGTTCGCTGAAACAGCCGGTATGTTAGAACAGACTGTGCAAAAAACTAGACCGGCTGACTGTAGTGCTTTCTTCTGATCTTCCTCGTTTGTAGCGAACGACAAAAATTACTCTAAATGCAACTCACTGAAGAGGAGACGAGGAGAGGAAAAGCGCTCGCCATGCCCTTGCCTATTTATTCTTTGTTGTCATTTTTGGCGATATTTTTGTTATTCACATAAGTTTGATGAACTCTGACCTTGCAGTCTGCCTCATTGTTGCTCTTGCTGACCCGTTATCTGCCATTTCAAATCACAGACCAGTGCGTGTCTGATTCATTCCCGGAACTGCAGAAATAGTAATTGCCTGACGAAATTCTCGTTACTATCCGTCTCACCACAGCCGTGCAGCGTTCTGTAATTGTAGATAACCTCAGCCAATGAGGGGATAGATTTAGGAAATTTAGGATAAACAATGCAAGACCACTTCCAGCCGCCGCGGTGATGCAGAGGTTATGGTGCTCTTCTGCTGATCCGAAGGAGCGGGTTCGATCCCGGCCACGGCAGTCGCATTTCAATGAAGGCGAAATACTAGAGGCCCATGTACTGTGTGATGTCAGTGCACATTTAAGTACCGCAGGTGGTCGAAATTTTCCGGAGCTCTCCACTACGGCGTCCGGCATAGCCTGAGTCGCTTTGGGACTTTAACCCCATAAGCGACTACGGGATTTGGCTGGAACCTTGGTTATTGCCCCATCTTTAACCCTGACCTCCCCTACCGCGCTCCCCAGGAAAGCGCGAAACATTCTGACTTGCAACCTTTTTTCTTTTGTGCATTTCGGGCTCAGAGTTCCTGCCTCGATCGCTGGCTTTTACAGCATGCCGTGACATTTGTGAGAAGAGAACGGTTTTGGCAAACGGCGTAGACGTTATCTTTGCAGCGCCATTCGGTGCTAGCGGGAACCAGAGAACGTAAAGCGCGTAGCCGCGGGCACTGCTTCACATCCGCGAATATGCGCACTGACACCCAAATAACTTGTAACCAACGCGTCTTAACTCTTTTCTTTGGTTGGAAGGCAAAGAGTGTTCGCAAGGGGAAATTGCCGACAAAGCTTTTACGAGTCAGGGTCGGACTCCAAAAAATAAGAACCTGTTCTTCCTCAAAAAAATATAGCAGCCCTAAAAATCTATGAAACGTTGAGAGCCTTTTAAAAGTTCTTTTCCGGAGATATTGTTGCCATCAAATGATATAACTTATTTGATTCTTTTCTGTTAGCATACAAGTATAATTTTAAGTGCAAGCATTAATGTGGAACGGTGCGGAGTTGAATGTCCGCCTTTATTCTATTGTCTACACATAGCTTCTAGATACAAAAGCTGACAACCCTCGCTAATGAGATTGAAACATTTTGTCAGTGACTCGCAACTTTTATTACTCGAAGTTTGCGATCAAACCTCAGGGCTGGTAAGAGCATTGACATGATAGTATGGTCCCAGCTCTGAATAACAGCATTAAAAAATGTTTCACGGGGTTAAATATGGGGTCCGTCCTCTCAGGTCGACAACCTGGCATTTGTAACGAATTTGGGAATGAATTTTTGCCATTGCCATCAAGGCTAATATTTCAGGCATTGCTTTTACGCAAGATCGAGTTTGATGAAAACCAAACAAAGCGTGCGTGGCATGAGTTTCTTTCCTTTCTTTAAATTCGCAGTTCATCGCACCGAGTCTGTCATAGCTGAAGAGGAAACCGCTGCTCTGTACAAAAAAAGGGGTCTTAAGTGCTTCAACATATGTATTTTCTTATTGGACTGGTCGTAGGAGCACAGTGCAAAAGCTATAATAACAATACTTTATCTTGCGCAACACTGAGAACAAACGAAAACTTGCTTAAGACGTCTGGGTACTTCAACGCTGCTTCACCGACGTGCCTGAAAAATGGAGAACGGAGAGGTTGTAAAAACGTTTTTGTGCAAGCATTCATTTCTAACACTTATCGCTTATGAGGGATCGCATAAAATGGGTTAGAGGCAGACAAACAAGCTGGAGTCGACTGTTCAACCCACCGTGAATTTTATAAATTCCCAGAAAATTTAAGATAAGTATTCTGCGCTGCGATGGGAACGATTGAATAACGATTCAATACCTCCTTGCTTACACATTGCCTGTTGAAGAGTTTGTCCCAGCGATATTTGACATGACACGAAAATGAGTCTATTCACAACTTCGTGGCGACTTGTAATACCCTGCTACAGCGCCTCTATAGCACATTTCTCTGCAATGCCTAATTGTATGTGCCTTAAGTGCCCACATTTAGAGTACGGAATTAAAACTGGGATGAATATTGACTGCATCGAAATCCGAAAATTTTCCTTTTGACGTGCACCGTTCGGGAACGCGGTGCAATAACGCAGCGCAGATGACAGATTTCGTCCTTCTCTACTATAGAGGTGCAAAATAAATTTATGGGACGCACTGCATGAACTGCTTTCGAGGAAGCATTGCAATAACACACATCTGAAGACAAAAGATCTCCCCTTCTGTTTTCGTATCTGAAACTACATTCTTAACAGTGGAGGGGTTATGATTAGCTCCTCACGTCTGGAATTATTCACTGTATAAAGTTCACAGCAACCAACAGTGTTTTTACTTTCCACTTTAGTCAGTATGGGTGGCCGGCAATCGAACTGGAGACATCACGCGCAACAGCAGTACGTCAAGAATTCTGAGCCCCCTTTCAATAGTTGTAAATTGCTTAGATCCGCTGTAGCGTTTTAAAGCGACAGCTTTAAGGATCCCGTTCAGAAGAAAATAAGGCAGCCGGCGCCTAGTCGCGAAACTCCGGATTTATCTAAAAAGGTTGACGCCATGTGTCTAGCGGCGGAATTGAAAAGAGATTAAACATTCACTTGAATTGTAATAACAGGGTCACAACGTTTCAAACGTCTTCACGACATGTAAGTAGATAAAGCAAATCAACTGCTTTGAAAATATAATCGGGGCAATTAGTGAAAAATCGAACCCCTGTCCCTTGGATTGCGAGTCATATGCGCTACACCTAGGCTACACAGGCACGTTGCACGGCTTGTTTAAAGCGGGGTTTTATATGTATGTCTCGTGGTCTTAAAAAATGCAGCAGCTTACGATTATATCCTAATGAGAACGTATATGATTGGGGAGGGACTAATTAATTAAAGGCAATTATTAAATGAGTAGCGAAGTGCATGTCGGTGAGGGGTGAGTGTACGCGAACGACTGTCTGCTTGTGTCCCGCGGCACTGGTTTTTAATATGATTAGTAGAACACGTGACCAGATCGTATGTAAATGAGATAGAGTTCAGTTGCTGACGAAACCCATTAATGCCTTTGCATCATACCCTTAAAGCCAGAGCTTAAGTGTCCCCCAAACCTTTTCTCTTGTTGCTTAAACACGCCCTTAAGGTAGCTCGGGGCGTATTCTGATTGTCGCGGTAAACGGCTTCCGGCATTGGCGGCAGCCCTTTTAAGTCCCTTTCTAGTTGTCTTCATGACGAGAAAGATGATTTAAGCTATCGTGTTTTAATATTTTCTTACTTGGAGATAAGTAAACCTTCCAATATGCAAAATGCCAGAATAAACTACTGCACAGTGTTACCCACGACTAGAGAAGTGACACCGCTACCTAAGTAATTTCGAGCAAAAAGCATCATTTTGGATACCTCGACAGCAGTTTTAACTCATAATCACCAAGCAGCCGCTCATTAAAGCCGTCCTTAAATTCCATACGAGTCCCACATCTGCGTCTGACTGTGTATGACATTTACGAATCCTCTCTTTAATATGTGTGCCGGTGAGTCTTCTTGCGCAGTTTATAGCTGGCTCTTCAAGCAGCGGAATAAAGTGCCTGCTATATACACACTGACAATCTCGCGCACGAACTGAGCCTGATCTCCGCTGCCTTCTTCGCTTCACGTTTCTACGCAGCCCTGAGTTCGTGTCGGCTGACCCCGATCAAGGAGGAGAGCCACGCCCGCGCCAACGGACCAGGAGACACCCTGCACCAGAGCTTGGGCGCCACCGGAAGCGGCGAGACGCTGTCGCACGTGTACCTCGTCTCGCCCAGGCCCAGCCCCGTCGAGAAGGATGAGGGAGAGGAGGAAGAGGAGGAGGAGGAAGAAGGGGAGGAGGACAGAGAAGCAGGAGAAGTCGAAGCAGAAGCTTCCCCCGCCACCGTCAACCACCAGCGGCGCGGCGCTGAGAGGCCGCTGCCCGTCACGGAGGTGGTCAGCGAGAGCGTCTACAAGTGGACCATCTGACGGTACGAGAGCGTTTCTCACGCTGTTCTTGGAGGATTAAAGGGGAAGGAGGAGAGAAGGGTTCGAAATTTTCGCTTTAAGTTTCGGCGCCAAAAGTTTTTATTGAAGTCACGTAGTTCCCTCCGCCTTCTTTTTCTGTAAATAAAAGCAAAAAAAAGAAATTGTGCATTAGCAGCCGATTTGCTCCATACGTCCCCCCCCCCCCCACCCAACCTCTCCCTCTATACTGCACGGCCCATTCCTAGGGTCGCCGACAGCCTAAATCTGCCCCTGACCGAACACGTAGGTGGGTGCTGCGTTGCCGCTATCTTAAGAAAACTAGAATATTCAATACCCACGGAAGATGGAGGTTACCATAAAAATATGTGGCTCGCATTTCCCTTCAAGCTCTCTATAAGTAACTTAAGAATGGGCTGAATTCTTATCGTTGCGTGGCATCGCATGATGGGTCACTGGTCTCGCTGCCTAAGGTACCAGGTTCGATTACCGCAAACACCAGGGGGCAACCGATTTTTGTAAAGCGTAGAATTGTGAGCTGACCGCATGCTAGGCTTTCATAGGGCATAAATGCTAGAAAAGGGTACCCGGGGGGGGGGGGGGGTCTTGTGCTACCCGGGCTGCCCCTCCTGAGCAACTTCTCGCGATCAGCCATTAATTTGGGGTTCGATCCCGGCGGCGGCGGTCGAATTTCGATAGAGGTGAAATTCTAGAGGCCCGTGTACTGTGCGATGCCAGGGCACGTTAAAGAAACCCAGATGGTCGAAATTTCCGGAACCCTTCACTACGGCGTCCCTCATAGCCTGAGTCGCTTTGGGACGTTAAACCCCATAAAGCAAACCAATTTAACTGTGATAACACCGCGAGGTCACCTGACCTAGGATGCCCACGTAGGCTGCTTCTCGGGGGTTTTTCGTTCACAACGCCGACCCTGGATTTTCTGCACAATAGGAGCCTGAACGCAGTCGCGTTAAAAGCCCTGATATTCTGTTGGTTTCAGCCGAGAAAACCATTATTAAGAGAACAGAATATGCTTTTTGGCTCACTCTGTGGCTCCGTCAGCGATACAGTCACTCGAAAACGCTGTCCTAATTGACGCGCTGTGACAATCCGACAAGGTTGAACAACAGTGGTTTGAAGCAAATGTGTTAGTAGGAGGAGCTTTCAATAAGTTCGGTGCCCAAGTATGATGCAAGTGGCTCAGGCCGTTGCGGCATTACATGCATGTTGCATCGTCCTTTTAGATAATAAGCGTGGATCGTCTGTCACAATCTCGCGCTCGGTCGTGTGTCACATCATTTTGAATGCTTCCAGGTAGAAGTAAGTGAAGTGGACGGGGCGTCACGCTTTTTGTCAAGAACCACGTTTTGACAAAATGAGAAATAGGAGCAACAAGCATTCATGCTTCAGTTCGTTAGTGCGCTACTCTGGGTACGAAACAACAACGGACGAAAGGAAGTGAAGCATGAAAAGCAACTGGGCCCTTAGTAGCTTTACTGAAGCATTCATACGCTTGTGGCGGATGGTACTAGGGCACTGCACCGTCCTATGCAGCCGTATGAATTTGACCCATAAGTTCTTATTGCGTAAACCACCATTGAGACAATGTGCTGCACGGTATAAGATGTGATTATGGCTAAAAGGCGTGTGAAGGTTATTCAGATACCTACATATTCGAGAACTAATTCTAGATTCGTGGAAATTCCCTGCAAAGGCTTTTGCGAATAACCATGGTTTGTTCGTACTGGGGCTTATTTTGGTTGCTGTCACAATAGGGTTATCATAATGACCATCAACGATAGTTGCTTTTATGAGCATTTGGGGCTATAAATGGTTCGTATATCTGCCATTAAAACTTCGAGCGCGAACAAGAGAACAAGGCCTCAAGGCACAAATTCTCCCGGTCCACAAAGTTTAAGACAGCGTTTCCGGGAGATGTCGTGTCAGTGTTTTTTTCTTCGTTTTATCTTTTTCAGGAGAGAGGAGGGGGAGGGGGGGTGGCTACGGGTTCTGACTAATCACAAATATCCAAAACTATGACAGCAGGCGCCTATTATGTCCAAGCGCTGATTCAGTTGCACGAAGTCAAGAAAAAATGCCGAGAAAAATTCCTACCAGTACTTTGCTACTTTGCGACGGAATTCAAGCCCTTACGTCCCACGTTGCACAAGATGCTCACCTGGAGTGTGCATTTGATGTTGACAACCCGTTTGCCTATTCTCTGTGCATTGCCCTCAGTAACCTTGTGGTTCAACGCTTGAAGCAACTCGTTCTAAGACACGGTTTTCTCCGTGAAAAAGAGCTCGAAAACCCCAGGCGAATACTTGTCAAGAGGGGGCATATGTTTTTCTCTTCGGCAGTCCAGACATTTGGAGAGGAATATGAGTAGCTCGTTACTGGTGAGGGTAGATGTGGCTAGGTTGAATGTAATTTGGCTTGTTCCTGCGTTAGGCATAAAACGTATTGAACTCCCCTTGTAGATTCAGGGACACAAGAATAGCAGCCGTGGCGTCTGACCTGATCTTGATTCAACCGTAAAGCCTTGAGTTCCATAAGCCCAGGAAGAGGGACAATGTACGGTGCGTGACTTGCACAGAACACATTTCGCAATGTGCGCTTGCTCTCGGCCGCCACACATAGGCCGGCGACCTTATTTTTTTACTTAGTTCTTGCAGCCTTTTCATGACTGCTTCACTACGACGTGCAAACTTATTGTATCTGTAGTTCTAAAATTTACGCAATAGCGGACTGTAGTCCGGTGATGGCAGGGGCTGTTGTGATGCAATCAACCAGCTTAGCTGGATTGAGTTTAGAATGGCCCGAAAAAGCGTTTTATGGCGGCAAAGTGCTTGTGGAAGATTATAGTCGCAAAGAAAAGTGGAAACGGGAGTTGCACAAAACTGCCTTCAAGCTAAAGCTTAATCTATAGACCTCCTGGGATGCGATAGACTGCATTGCGTCACGTGCAGATTGACCGGGAACACCTGCCAGTTCTCGTCACGTGTTGTTTTTTTCCACCACTATTAACCGCCCGGCGGCTGCTTACATGCATCCCTGTCCATATAGCCGGGGTTGGAATGCACGTAACCAGTCCCTCATTTTTTTCTTGTCTTTTGTGTCTACAGAGGTGGCTCAGTGGTTAAAGCATTGGGCGACTGACTCTGTGGATTCAATCTCTGCCGTGGCAATCAAATTTTTTTGGAGGTGAAATGAGAGAGCTCCTATGCCACAGATATTGGTGGACGTAAAAAAAAATGACGATCAATTTGCGTACTTAGGCCAAATACGAATTAGGTGCGCTAGCACTGTGTGGGTCATGCATTGTTTTGCATTGTTTATCGATGACCCACCTGCCGCCTAGGTCACGTGAACTTCTGACGTCATCACAACCTGCCCACAGTGGCAGGTGGCAAACAAATGTTAACTGCGCATTAACCATATATATATATATTGTCACGACCAGAGGAGCCGTGAAGGTAGACGTCGAGAAGAACCCAAGACTGGGAGCCCTTTTTTAATTATGGAGCCAGCTTCCACGACACAGAACAGAACAGCGCGCCACGAGAGCCCACTGCCGCTTCGTCGTCGTCTTCGACTCAGCGCGGAGGCCACGCGGCGCGTTAGGCGCGTGGCATTATTCCCCCCCGCGAAAGCAAACATCGTCTCGATGTGGAATGGGGTATGTACAGTGAGGGGAGGAGGAACAAAAAAAAAAAGACTGGGGGTGAGGTGAATTATACAGTGCGCTCTAGATGACATGCAGGGAGAGTCAAGTTCACACGTGGGGTAAGGGGAAAAGGTACGAAACAGCGTGAACACAGCGCTCAGTCACGCGAAAAGTACGGCTTTAAGCGCACTACATGCACGATTTCAGGCCGTTGACGCTGAGGGTCGGCGACCACAGTTCCATGGGGGACAACTTCGTAGTTGACGCTGTTCAGGCGGCGCAGGACTCTGTACGGGCCAAAATACCTATTTAAAAGCTTTTCGCACAATCCCTTGCGGCGCACTGGTGTCCACACCCACACGTGGTCGCCCGGCTCGTAGTGCACGTCCCTGTGCCGAAGGTTATAGTGTCGGGCATCGGCGGATTGCTGGTCCTTGATGTGCAAGCGGGCCAGCTGACGGGCCTGCTCTGCTTGCTCCACAAAGTGGCCAGCTTCAGAGGGAAGCTCTGCGTCGCCGTACGGCAGCATGGCGTCTAGCATCATGCGGACCTCCCTGCCATACACGAGACGGAACGGGGTGAACTGGGTGGTTTCCTGCGTCGCGGTATTATATGCGAAGGTGACGTACGGCAAGACCTCATCCCAGGCTTTGTGTTCAACGTCGACGTACATCGAGATCATGTCCGCCAATGTTTTGTTGAGCCGTTCCGTTAGACCATTGGTTTGGGGATGATACGCTGTTGTCGGTCGATGAGCAGTATGGCTAAGCGCTAAGATGTCACGTAGGAGTCGGGCTGTAAACGCCTTGCCTCGGTCAGTAATGACGGCCGATGGGGCGCCGTGTCTAAGCACGATGTCGTGCATAAAGAAGTGGGCAACTTCGGCGGCAGTACCTCGCGCCAGGGCCTTCGTTTCAGCGTAGCGGGTCAAGTAGTCTGTGGCGACTACGATCCACTTGTGGCCGGAATACGAGAGAGGAAATGGCCCCAGAAGGTCCATGCCGACTCTGTCGAATGGTATTTGTGGCGGCTCGATGCACTGCAGCAGTCCAGGAGGCTTGAGCGCGGGTTTTTTTCGCCGCTGGCATTGCCGGCATGTCCGGACATAATGCTTGACACTTGAAGTTAGGTTGGGCCAGTAATAGTTCTGCCGGATTCGGGATAAGGTGCGGGTAACTCCAAGGTGGCCGGAAGTCGGTTCATCATGGCAGGCAAGGAGGACTTCATCCCGCAGATCAGACGGTATGACGAGCAGGTAAGTTGTCGGACTTGAAGTAGAGTTCTTTTTATAAAGCACCCCTCTCCGCAGGCAGAACGACGATAGTCCACGAGCTAGGTTTCGTGGTATCTCAGGGCACCCACCTTCGAGATGTTCGATGAGCAGACGGAGCTCGGCGTCGGCACGCTGTCTGGAAACGAGCTCAGATGTGCTGACCGCTCCAAGGAAGCTATCATCGTCGGTGGTGTCTTGCGGAGGAGGTTCGACGGGAGCGCGTGACAAGGTATCAGCGTCGGTGTGTTTCCGGCCTGACTTGTAGGTGACGGTGAAATCGAATTCCTGCAGGCGTAATGCCCAACGTGCTAGGCGGCCGCAAGGGTCCTTTAAATTTTTCAGCCAGCACAGCGAGTTGTGGTCGGTGACGATACGAAACGGTCTGCCATAGAGGTATGGGCGGAACTTGGCGGCGGCCCAGACTACCGCTAAACATTCTTTTTCCGTGGTAGAGTAGTTCAACTCAGCACGCGACAGCGCGCGGCTGGCGTAGGCAATTACTTTGTCGACACCGTTTTGCCGCTGAACTAGAACGGCGCCAAGACCGACGTTGCTCGCATCCGTGTGCACCTCCGTATCGGCATCTTCGTCGAAATGTGCCAGGATGGGCGGTGATTGGAGTAGGCGTCGTAACTCGTCGAAGGCAGTCTGTTGTTCGTTGCCCCAAGAAAATGACGTGTCATCACGGGTTAGGAGAGTCAGAGGGCTAGCGAGCTGGGCGAAGTTTCTAATGAAGCGGCGATAATAGGAGCACAGGCCCAGAAAACGTCGGACTGCTTTTTTGTGGGAGGGGACCGGAAAGGCAGCAACGGCAGCAAGCTTCTCTGGGTCAGCGCGGATTCCGTCAGCACTAATGACGTGCCCGAGGAACTTCAGTTCGGTGAACCCAAAGTGGCATTTTTCTGGTTTGAGGGAGAGGTTGGCGGATCGAACGGCTTTCAGGACAGTCCTGAGGCGGTGCAGATGTTCCGTGAACGTTGCGGAAAAAATGATGACATCGTCAAGATAAACAAGACAGGTCTGCCACTTCAAACCGGTGAGAACGGTGTCCATCATTCTTTGGAACGTGGCAGGAGCACAGCAGAGCCCGAATGGGAGGACGCGAAATTCATACAGCCCGTCCGGTGTAATGAATGCGGTTTTCTCACGGTCCCTCTCATCAACTTCTATCTGCCAATAACCACTTCTGAGGTCGACCGAAGAGAAGTACTTGGCTTGACGAAGTCGGTCGAGGGAGTCGTCGATACGCGGTAGCGGGTACACGTCTTTCTTGGTCACACTGTTCAGCTTCCTGTAGTCGACGCAGAACCGTAGTGTCCCGTCTTTCTTTTTCACGAGGACGACAGGAGACGACCATGGACTGCTTGACGGTTGGATGACGCCGTCTGTGAGCATCTCTTCGACCTGTGTTTGAATAGCATCTCGCTCACGAGGGGACACACGATAGGGCTGCTGATGGATGGGTCGGGCTCCTTCATGCGTGATAATGCGGTGTTTAACGATCGACGTTTGGCGCACTTTGGACGACGACGTGAAACAGGCACCAAACTCCCGCAAGAGGTCCTGGAGTTGCCTCTTTTCAGTGGGTGGAAGGCCAGGATTTATGTCTACGCTGGTGACCGCTTCGGCGTCAGCTTCAGGTGTGTCCTCCGCACAAGCAAAGCATTCGGCCACTTCCTGAACATGGTCGACGTAAGCGATGGCTGTGCCACGGAACAGATGTCGATGTTCATTGCAGAAGTTGGTGACAAGGACCTCTGTACAACCTTCATGAAAGGATCCAAGGCCCCGTGCCACCGCAACCCCCTTAGTGAGTACGAGGGAGACATTAGGCTCGACAACCCGGAGTCCCCTATGTGGCTCGTCGCAGGTAACTCTCGTGAGAATGCTGGCACGTGGTGGCACCGTAACGTTATCGTCGGCGACTCGCAGGGCGGACCGAGAACCCTGGTGCGCTGGTTCTTCTGTGGCCATTGCGGTAGAAAACGTCACCAAGCGGTTCGGGAGGTCTATGATCGCACCGTGCTCGCGAAGAAAGTCGATGCCAAGGATGACATCGCGAGAACATTCGCGGAGAACGAGAAACGTGGCAACGAATGTGCAGCCTCGAACCGTAACCCGGGCCACACACATGCCGAGTGGTGCGACAAGATGTCCGCCTGCCGTGCGTATGTCGGGACCGTCCCAGGGTGTCGTCACTTTTTTCAGGGCCGTCGCAAGCCGTCCGCTAAGGATAGAGTAATCTGCGCCCGTATCGACCAACGCGCTAACCTCCTTTGTGTCGACGAGAACAGGGATATCCAAAGAGACCCTTCCTTCAGCGCGGCCCGTCGATGGCTGTTGTGGATGACTCAGTCGGTGCGGCGGCGGAAACTGGTCGGCGACTGGGGTTGCGTCGTCGGGTCGATTCAAGCGGCGGGTTGAGGGAAACCCTTCGGCGATGCGGCGTTCGGCGTCGGGGCGATTGGGTACGTGCGGCGGCGGAAGCGGGTCGGCGATTGGGGTTAGGGCATCGCGGCGAGTCGAAAGGCGCGTCGGGGAAAACTGCGCAGCGTTGCGGCATCCGACGTCGGGGCGATTAAGTTGCTGCGGCGGTGGAAGCTTTGCGTCGGAACGGCGTTCGGCGGCCTCGCCTCCAAAGGCCGCCGGAGCTAGTTTTCCCGACGAGGGCTCGAGGAACCACGTTGTCCTGAGGCGAAACGGGACCCAGAGGGCGAAGACCGGCGTGGAGAGGGCGATCGCGACTCGCGGCGCGGAGGAGATGGTGAACTACGCTGGCGGGTGACATACTCGGCGATGTCTTGAGGGCGCTCTCCAGGGCGTGGACGGGGGCTGTCGACAGAAAAACCGCGTAGTCCCATTGCGCGATAGGGGCACCGCCGGTAGAGATGGCCGGCCTCACCACAGTGGTAGCAGAGCGGGCGTTGATCCGGAGTGCGCCAGAGGTCAGTCTTCCGCGGTGCCTGGCGCCGATCCGCCCAGTAAGGAGTAGGCTGAGCAGAGTGCACCGCGACCAATGGTGCGGTGTAAGGCAAAGGCCCAGGAGATGGGGCCGCGCGGCGCACGACGTCCGCGTACGTGACTGGCTGGACCGGAGTCGGGTACGGCGCGGGATCGTATGGAGTCGGTGGCGGCGCCGGCACAACTGCAGCGTCTGGTGCTCTGAGGGCCTGCCGGACTTCCTCGCGGATGACGCTGGTGACGGAATCGACGCGAGGGGCAAAGGTTCCTTGAAGGTGCTGCAGCTCCTCGCGGACCACTGAACGGATGAGTTCGCGAAGGGAGTCCGGATTCGTCCTGGGATCATGGTCGAATCGGTCCAACGTTGACAGTGTCGACGACGGACGCAGTTGACGGGCGTACTGTTGCGATCTCTGCTGCAGCAATTTCTCCATGTGGACGGCCTCGGCCAGAAACTCCACGACGGTGTTGGGCGGGTTCCGCACGAGGCCGGAAAAGAGCTGGTCTTTCACGCCGCGCATGAGGTGCCGCAGCTTTTTTTCTTCAGGCATGGCCGGATCGGCGCGATGGCAAAGACGCGTCACATCCTCGACGTACATGGCAACATCCTCATTGGGAAGCTGAATTCTAGAGGACAGGGTACGCTCCGCGCTCTCCCGGCGGTCGCTGTTGGCGTACGTACTCAGGAGCTGACGTCGAAAGTCCTGCCACGTCGAGAAAGTAGCCTCACGGTTTTCGAACCAGGTACGTGCAGAGTCCTCAAGGCTAAAGTACACGTTACGCAGCTTTGTAGCGGCGTCCCAGCAGTTGAAGGTCGCAACCCGTTCGTAGTGCGCCAACCAATCTTCTGCATCTTCAAACAGGTCACCGTGAAAGGGCTTAGGCGTTCGTGGGGTCTGAAGAGTGATATAGGTAGGGCTGGCTGCAGGAACAGTCGGAGGCAGGGCGGGTATTGGCGTCACCATGAGCGTAGGGGTAGTCGAGGGCTCACCGACAAAAGGGAGGGCCTCGGGGGACAAGCCTCGGATCCTCCGGCTGGCACGATGGACAGGGGTGGTCACAAGAGGCGGGCGTGTCGAGTCGTCCTCAGGAGTAGGGAGCATCGGCCGCACCTCCACCAGTGTCACGACCAGAGGAGCCGTGAAGGTAGACGTCGAGAAGAACCCAAGACTGGGAGCCCTTTTTTAATTATGGAGCCAGCTTCCACGACACAGAACAGAACAGCGCGCCACGAGAGCCCACTGCCGCTTCGTCGTCGTCTTCGACTCAGCGCGGAGGCCACGCGGCGCGTTAGGCGCGTGGCAATATATATATATATATATATATATATATATATATATATATATATATATATATATATATACAGGGTGTTTCACCTAAGACTTTCTGCAATTTTTAAAAATAAGCTGTTTGAATTAGATGCGCGCTTTTTCTCGCATAGCATTGTCAGTGGTGTAGTACATCATAATGCAGCAAGGACGTGCTAACTAGCAGGCTTGTTAACCAATATTTAATAGTTAACTTTTAAACCATTACCGTTGGGCTCCTTAATTATTGAGAGGCATGTAGCCCACCGTAAGTAATGTCCATATCCGTTTTTAGAATTTCGAGAACGCGATTATCCTCTGCGCTGTGGCCCAACAAATTTTGGCTATTTCGACGAGTCAGGTTCACTGGAGAGGTTGCTTTGCCTGCGAGCTTCTCAAACCGCATGTATTTTGGCGCGATGTAGGCAAAATTTGTTGGGCCACAGCGCCGAGGATAATCGCGTTCTCGAAATTCTAAAAACGGATATGGACATTACTTACGGTGGGCTGCATGCCTCTCAATAATTAAGGAGCCCAACGGTAATAGTTTAAAAGTTAACTATTAAATATTGGTTAACAAGCCTGCTAGTTAGCACGTCTTAGCTGCATTATGACGTAGTACACCACTGACAATGCTATGCCAGAAAAAGCGCGCATCTAATTCAAATAGCTTATTTTTAAAAATTGCAGAAAGTCTTAGGTGAAACACCCTGTATATATATATATATATATATATATATATATATATATATATATATATATATATATATATATATATATATATTCCACCGGCGGCAAGTGGCGGCATGTGGTTGTTTTTTCTTCTGCTTTTCTAATCAATTAGCTTTAAGCGGTAACATATTCAGTAATATTATAAATTGATCAACACCACAAAATAAATAAATAAATTAAAAATCCCTGTTCCCCTTGGTTTCTGTGGCTGTTGGCTTCTCTCATGTTTATAACAAGCCCCTCATTCCCCTTTTCCTTGTCTGCTTAATTGCTCAACGAGGGCCTCGGTTCTGGCAGCCTTGATGCCTTAGGAAGCATAAGAGGGTTCTCACACAGCTTCCACCCTCGCCGTTCGATGACGTTCTACGTCACATCAGCGGTAACTCAGGACGTTCTACGTCCGCCGCTTGAGAACGTGGGTGGCGCTGGTGAACACTCCCAAGGTTAGGTTATTTGTAAACATAAATACCCCCGAAAGCAGAAGGTTTGACAGCCGTCGCCGTAGCTCAGTGGTAGAGCACCGGACGCGTAATTCGGAGGTCGTGGGTTCGGATCCCACCGGCGGCATGTGGTTGTTTTTTCTTCTGCTTTTCTAATCAATTAGCTTTAAGCGGTAGCATATTCAGTAATATTATAAATTGATCAACACCACAAAATAAATAAATAAATTAAAAATCCCCTGTGCCCCTTGGTTTGTGTGACTGTTGGCTTCTCTCATATATATATATATATATATATATATATATATATATATATATATATATATATATATATATATATATACACATGTTCCGAAAGCATGAATTACTTGACTGCTTACAAGAATATATATATATATATATATATATATATACACATGTTCCGAAAGCATGAATTACTTGACTGCTTACAAGAGTATATAGCGAAGTATACGCTTCGTTAAAGGAAACATATTTATTCGACTCGACGTTTCAATCAGAAGACCGATCTTCTTCAGGAGTGAAGAAGATCGGTCTTCCGATCGAAACGTCGAGTCGAATAAATATGTTTCCTTTAACGAAGCGTATACTTCGCTATATATATAACCCCTCAGATGTTTAAAATCAATCAGTCAATCTATTAATGCATCAATTGATCAATGAACAATAAATCAATTTTTTTATGTATAAAGCATTTCCCACAAAAATAAACCGAAGGGTGCGTTAGATATGTAGCCTAATGTGTTCATGTTCGCGTGCTTCAAATGTACTCGCTGCCATGCAAGATGACGCAGCATGAGAACGGCGTGAGCAGGTGTCCACTAATCATGACCGATTTTTCAGTTGTCCCGCAGAGGCGAGTGCTTCGCGATAGGTCAGCTTCTCTGTGCCCCCCAGTCATGGTATATAGCCATACTGAACACCCTGGTAACCGATCGCACCGAGCAATCGATGGTTTCTTCTTTATTATTAGGTATCCAGCACCATCCAGGGGCATTTCTGTGAGGGTAATAAATCACACAAAACACATCAACCGAATTACAACCCACAATATCCAGTGTTAATGAATGAGCTCCACTCCGTAGAGCTTGCTGTAAATGTTTGAAGCGATTCGCAACGGGCGAGTACATACCAAGTTTTGATCGACAGCCTCAACGAGCATACGTGCAGTGTGCTCGACGCAAGTATAAGGCCAAGCCTTCACCCTGGTTTCGTCACTGTAGTTTATATTAAAAAAAAATAAACAAATGTTTGTACGGTGTTCGCTGAGAGGCGCTCGTTCCATTGGTCCGTAGCAGTTCACCCTCTGCAATAACCGGTTAGTGCGGCTTTCTAAGTTTGTTTTGGCTGGTGGCTGCAAGACTTATTTATGTGGACTGTGCAAATCACTCTTCTCAATCGCATGGTACAAAGTACTGCGGTACAATGGGCGTATGGTACGAGGCACAAAAAGAAGCACCGCTCGACCGATTACCTTCGCTGTAGCACATCCCGCAGCTCGTATGCTATGAAAGAACTGTGTGCTCTTGTAACGCAATTCGTGCTGCCTTGGGCGATGGCCGTATAGTCTGGCATTCGAGATTCTTTTCTATGGACAATGTCTTAGTCTATATGAGTATAATATCCCTCATCGCGTTGCTGCGATGGTAAAAAAAAAAGAACGTAGTCCCGGTGCGTTATGTAAGCCGGCGCTGTGCGCTGGACAAACGAAGTTGTCCTCCCGAGCTAGCCCTCAACTAGTGAGAGCGCCCATACCACCAGCAAACGTTCGTAATAACCTCCTTCAGGGTAAAAAAAAACATGACAAATTTCGGTAGAAGGTGCCTCAACATGGCGAAAAAGACCGTAAAACGGGTTGATTTTCTCTTGGTAGTTTACGTGAGCCAGGATCTCTTGGACGTTGGGACATATTTAGTCGAACGCTAAGCTAGAAAGAAAACTACAAATAACTCGCGAAATGGCAAGCATCAGTATATTACCTTGCGTGTGCATTACATGGAGCAACTGCTTCGAGTGCGACGTTGGTAAACTAAGCAAGCGGTGTTGGGAGTTTTTTGCGGTCCATGTTATCTCTAAGTTATCATGAGTCATTAATTAATTGTTAATTATTTCCTAAGAACGAGTTCTCTTCCCAGGGGAACGCAAGCGATTAGCTAATGTATCTTTTTGTTGTTTTTTTTTTCAATTTCATTATGCTATATATCGGTGTCCTTGTAGCATGTACAGTGCTTCTTTTTTCAATTTCATTATGCTATATATCGGTGTCCTTGTAGCATGTACAGTACTTCTTTTTTCGAAGCCGGCGCGGTGGCTCAGTGGTTATGGTACTCGGCTGCTGACCCGAAAGACGCGGGTTCGATCCCGGCCGCGGCGGCTGGAATTTCTTTGGAGGAGAAATTCTAGAGGCCCGTGTACTGTGCGATGTCAGTGCACGTTAAAGAACCCCAGGTGGTCGAAATTTCCGGAGCCCTCCACTACGGCGTCTCTCATAGCCTTAGTTGCTTTGGGACGTTAAACCCCATAAAAACAAAAAAAAAAAGCTTCTTTTTTCGGTAAGTGGCCCGTTGCGCAAGCATCAACTAACGCAATGCCCTGGGGAATCCCTTCGGGCTATTAAAATATTTTGTTTCTCACAAAGTGTATAGTCACCGTCGATAAGTAACCTAAACGCGTTGATGACCTGGGGATAACAGAATTTTATTTTATCTGTGTTTACATTTGACTGCTAATTCTTGAATCCCACCTAAGCGAGAAAAAAAAGGTTGCAGAGGCTGTTCCTGATAGTTTTAAGAAGAAAAAGCAGAAACGTAAGTAGGATGAGCTGGAAGGAATAAACAAAGCGGCGCTGAACTTGTGAAGGCCCCGTGCCCGTGAGCCGCTTTGAAAAAATACCGTGCAAAGCATTAGCTTTCGACTTTTTTAGGGCGGCTTGGTCCATAGAGAGTAGAACATGTATAATTACCTGAAGTTGAAATTAAAGGGTGAGCTTCAAGCTGGCAGAGATATTAGCCAACCTGGGAGTATCTTGTGGCAGCGATGGGTATTGCTGCCCCGAAGAAAGCGCTATGTCACTGATTTCGCAACACAGGTATAAATACAAATACAAATACCTTTATTTCAACATCATTGATGTTAGGGGTACACCCAAAAAGCCTATGACTGGCTTGACAGAGGGGCGCACCCCCGTACATAGAAACCGGCAGCAACAGAACACGGACGGACAGGTATGCACTGCGAACTAAAGTTTGCATTGTCTTAGAG
The DNA here is from genome assembly GCF_055824585.1 of Amblyomma mixtum. Lineage (NCBI taxonomy): Eukaryota > Metazoa > Arthropoda > Arachnida > Ixodida > Ixodidae > Amblyomma > Amblyomma mixtum. The sequence continues at coordinate 303,044,032 of NC_143012.1, read as the reverse complement.
CTAAAAAAAATGAATGTACAGTTGGTGTCTCGACCGTAGCCGTAGTAGTCGCCTCTCTCGCTAAGCCTGCGGGGGTCGCGGTACCTGCAGCTGCATCACGTGATCAGGGGTGGCGTTTATGCAATTTTGTGCGCATTACAACTAAACATTTCGAACAAAATTTACGTCTGACTGAGAGTTAAATGATAAGAAAAAAATGTGGAGTGGGCACCGTTTTAAAAAACAATTGTTCTTTAACTGAAACCAGCCATTTCGGAATCGGCTTGACTCCTTCTTCGGAGGTGAGGGAGAGGTTGGGATTACGGAAACCTCGGTAACCAATTGTAAATTTTTAAAGGGTGAGCTTCAAGAATGGGAGGGGAGGGTCCCTGAAGGAGGATGAGTGTCTGTCTGTGAATATACAAGTATAGCAGTATACTATCTGCACATACTTCTTCAGCTTCTTCATGGATTTAAAAGATTGCATATTTTACGTCGAGACCAGACACAAAGTGTTCGTACGGCAAGCATGCTCTTCTCCATATATTAGCATCTTGTAGAAAAACATTCACAGTGCGCATATTTTTGACGCCGGTTTGAATTCAACTTCTTCAAAGAACTGAACAGCTTCCTGCCGTCTTATTACACATAAAGATTTAGCACTTCTTATCCTGAAGTTCTTTTTCTATTTAAAGTGCCTACTTAAGATTATTAGTGCCGAAACTAGCTCTCTCGATTTCACAGCCAAAAAGTGAAGAAAAGAAAGTAAAGATCGCTACCATCATACTGAACCAACAAGTCTCTTCTATGGTGTTGAATTCGCCGCGTCTGCGAGAGCAGCAATGATTACTCTGCCTCCATTTCTGAGAACAGCACAGCGCGATGATCGCATTTCTCCGCATCTGTATTGTTTTTCAGGATAAGGATACATATAATGTGAACGTCTCATCTGTCGATTTGAGCACAGAGAATACATCTACCTTGAGCTATTCGATCTTTCAGCACAGGACTCCGGGGCTATCTGAGGGAAATAGCCGGTGCGCCATTACAATTGCAACATGCGTGCCTCAACGCAATGATGTCTGCAGTTATTGTCCTTCGGTACCTATTTTTATCTTTTGTTTTTGTATTTTTTTCTGGAGGGGGGGGGGGAGCGGGGGTGAACCATTTGTCTGGCGAAATCTGCAATCAGCGATCTGATAATAACGTATGCTTCGCTTGTATCCCTCGCCGACAAGAGCGTTTACACATACACTGGAGACAGCCCGAGTCCACGATGCACAGCATACTTTTTCACATGTGCCTTTACCACACCCATTAGCCGCAGTGGAATTGGTTTGTGGAATAACAACTACACAGTTTCCTTAAACCAAACTGTCGTAGAGCTTGCAAGTAGTTGTACTCAACGTAGCCAGTGAAAATATAATATATACGGCAGTTGTTTTGTTTGTTTGTTTTTTACCTAGTTTTGCTGAAGGAAGCACTGCGCGTAAAATATACGTAACTGCCTTGTCATGGTTTGGTCACATAAGGGTACAAACTTTCGCCAGCACATAATGCACTAAAAGGCGCCGAAAAAGTAGATTTCAATCTTTTGTGGCCGTACTGCAAAGCGAACAGCACATATGGTAGCGAATAAGTGTGGACTCGTGAGTGCTTCCAGAATCCAATAACCCGCTTCTTCAAAACTGTGCGCAAGTTGTCAACGTGTGCTATAACAGTATCACTAATACGTGCTACCAACTGTCCCGAGACTCACCCCTCGTGAACACAGCGCACGGTAGTTCTTTAAAACAAATACTGTAGATTACCACTTTCAAACCAATGAATATGGGGCCTCTCGTCAGATCCATATGAAGGTTAGCAGGTGCATATATTTCGTGGAGAATTAAGTGAACCCGTACCTGAGGGACGAGCCAGTTCAAAAACAAGAAAAGCAACTTACTCATTTGAACATACTGCTAGGATTATCCGATGCGCTGAAAAGACCTCTCCGGAGCAAAGCGGTACGTGGAAACTTCCTCGATGAGCCGGAATTATGGGGATCTTCCTGTAATCCCTCTCCGGGAACAATTGCAATTACCTCTGATCAATGGGGTTCGTGGTGGCTCTAAAATCGAGCTTCTTCCAGTTGTTTCATATTGCTTAGTAGCAGCTAAAAAGGATTAAACGTTGTGGAAGCATAAAGAAAAACAGAAAGACAATACAAGTATCTATGCGAAATCTGATAAAAAAAACTAATTAGGACGCTTAGTGTTACACTTGCGAAGAGGAAGGCAAGATACAAAAAATATGCCATTCAGCCCTTTGTTTTCTTCCCTTCTTTCCCAATCTCTTCGCTTCGTCCCACAGAGCTGCACTCACAAATACGCACACATGCTCTGCGAGGGCTAGGAAGCTAGGTGCAACGTACTGAAACGATTATTTGCATCAAACACTGCTGCTCTTGAGGAGGATCGAAACCGAGGCCAAATGCATAAAGCTACTTAAATATATTTGCACCTATATTACCATTCAGTGTTCGGCCGAACCCTTAGTTGCCACCAATTCGGTGATAACTCATACTGTGACTGGCTGACGTGCAGACACTGTCCAGTCATGAGCCCATTTTGCAAAGAAATACTAATCTGTCCTCACAGCTTACTAGTCTGCAACGAAATACTAATCTCTGTGAATCTGTCTTTGCAGCTTGAATATAGCGGCGCTGAGTACAACGAATCACTGCACAGCGTTGTTCATTTAAAGAGAATTTCTTTCCGCGAGTTGTCAACTACAAAGTTGACAACTTACCAAGAGTATTTATCCGGCTATCTACGCGGGATGGAGAAGTTAAGTAATAGCTTTCGAACACAGCGTACTCTTCCTCCATAGGACGTCGTGCAAGATAGTGTGAAAGTAAGGCATTTTGCCTAAATGTGAGGACGGAGAATGCGTTTAATAAGTTGTGCGTTTATCTCATAGGTAAGCTAGGTCACTATCACTCGTCCTTCCATAACTTAAGTTTCTTTCGCAACTGGCGAGCCGCATATCTATTGCGTAAGCACTTATCTGTTTTTTCTTTCTTTTTTCGTCGCCTGAGATGACTTGTCTATCATTAAATCTGTTAACTGACTGGCCGGTTCTCATGCCTTGGTTATTTGCGTAACGCTCTTCCGCGCTGAGTTTTGCGTTTCGCTAACGCCTTTCTCGTTCGTCATTATACCTTATGAATGACCATCGCGATTGGTCATCCTACTCTTGTGCGCCAGCCAATCTCTCAACCACGTCCAATGGCAGGAGTTACGTGAAGTACAAAAGCAGGCCCTTTTTCCCATCGGGCTGCCACTCTACTGTAAGGCTCAGCCTCCGCCGGCAATCCGGAAGCCAGACTCTCCAAACCACTCGCGCATAGCAGAGGCTCGCGGTTGCAGAAGCGCCTGCCAAAGGTTGAATTCCAACCCTGTATCTTTATTTACTAGCTCGAACGTTCAAGCAATTTACATCGTCTTAGACGATGGACATTAAGAGAACAGGTCCGTGTGCGTCAGCGCTCCAACGGTGGCTTTCCACAGGAAAAAAAAAACACGTGTCGCTATGCGGCGCAGTAAGTTGAGAGTGGAAGAACATGGCAATCAAGTATAGCAACAGTTGTGAGTTCTTGGTTTCTTTTTTTGCAGCAACTTGATACATATGCTTGACCACCTTCTCATTTCTTGAATGCGGCTGTAGGCAGCGTTGTCCCATCTCCTTTGTACGCTTCTTCTGAGACCGTTCCGTTCCTTCGACTTTCAGCCCAAGCTAAAAATTCAGCGACGCTCTGTGGAGGCCGCAGAGGCTCATGGGAGATAATTATGCGCAAAGAACGTTTCAAACCATCATGATGCGGAAGTATGGCAGCAGCGGCCAACAACCTCAACTTGTTCGGCACCGCCTTGAGACGTGTGAGGAGCTGTGGAATTCCGTCCCAGACTCTGTAGTAAGCTGCATTACCGGTGAGCCGCCGGTCGAGTGTTTATCTGGGCTGGGCTGCAGTTCCAAACTGGACTTTTCCTATCAATCTAGCAGTCACCCAGTGTGTGCCAAATAGTGTTCCACAAATCATTTTGCTCTGTGTATTCGTGCTGCGTTGCAAAGTCGCTGTAGAGAGTAGGTTGCTTAACCCTTTGAGCAACACTTGTTGTTGGGCTAGTTGGTAATACATACTTCAGCGCTCCTGTCCGTCGTGTACCGCCTTTTTCTTGTCCGTTGTGTTTTGTGCGCTGGTTCCTTCAGAAGCTTAACCCTTGTATTAAGCCACATGTATTGCTGGAATCCTGCTTGCGCACAGGACTGATTCTTCTATCCAATAACCTCTTCATAGTTTTATCAAATATATTTCTTGTTCTTTTAGCTACACTGCCTGTTTCTATACGCTTAGCCTTTCCTTTGCTCCATCACTGCTAAATCCCTAAACTGACAATTTCCTCGCAAATTTTCGTCTTCTTTTACAGGCTGTTCCGGTGCTAGAAGCATCGCCGCACAAATCAAGCGGATGTGAGCGGATACTGGACCGGTCCAAGCCATGGACAGAATTCCGAACATAATAAAAACGACAATGAAAGCGAGAGCTGGAAGGGAACAACAAAAGCAAAACACAGAAAGAACAGACACGTCGTGCCTTACTTGATTCCTCGAAAGACAGGGTATCCAGAGACCCCTGCCGACGAATTCCTGCCGAAGACTGCATGCCATCCCTCGAACCTCGGAGCAGTATATAGGCTCGGGCGAAAGCGCTGGAAGCGACCTCGGCGCGCTTGGGTTCGACAACCTCGTTATCTTCTTCGTCACATAACATGTTTGTCAAGTGTGCAATGATTGAAGTCCAGCAGCATTTATTGTCCGCGCTCACTCGCCACGAAGCTGCTATTGAGGTTGGGCTCCGCATACGTCCAATGTACGCAACTTTTCAGAAGTTCTCAGGCCATTAAGGGTGCGGCCAGAAAAGTCACCGAGTTATTTCGTGCTGTTCTCTCTTCGATCTTCGAGCTTAACGAAGCAAGAAAATAAACACTTTTTTTTTCTCCTTTTGGTCTAAGCCCTCAGATTTTCAAAGCCCTTCCAAAGAGAGCATTATTAATGACTCAACAGAAATATTGATGGAGCTTCAGTGGCTGCTGTATTTAACAGACTACAAAAAAAAAACTTAAAATATGTGCCAAAAAAACCAGCTATCTTCTAAAAAATGAAAGAAATGAACATCAGAAACCAAGAACCTAAAACTGGAGAGAAATTATTGACAATAAACTTGAAATGGCCGGTACGTACGCATAATAGCAAAAACACCACGTATGAGTGTAAATGCATGCAAAAGTAGTACATAAGTAGTCTAAAGACAGGAATTCATAACGAAAAGCAGGTTTTCTCGTCTAGGAAGTGTCAGCACACGCGCTTACTCTTACAAATCATCCTCATTAAATAAATAATGCGCTACCAATAATCAAGTCACGAGTATTAATTGAGGTAAGGTTCTCCATAACCTCCCGGACTGTCGCAGTAGCTACACTCTGATTAAGCTTTATCCTTTAGACAGTGTAAGCGATGAGGAGCAAGGTACTGTTCTGGTCGCAAGCTACCTGGCCTGGAAACTTTTGAAAACCAATGTATCACTATAATTTTTCCGCGCTTCTCAAACCTCTGCGCGTGTGAATGTATGTGCTTTCTATGCGAGCCGTGGACATGACCATTTAACAGCGCTCCCAGATAAACCGTCACTAATCAGAGCGATATCTAGTTAACTACCACAGCCACAGACTTCCTATTTTGTCTCCAGAACTGTGCTGATTGGGTTGACGTTATGAACGAGTGTGAACGAGTTATGATCGAGTCAGGCTACTGATTTATGTTCTTCCTTTGTAGACCACCTTTGTGTTAAGGCCACTTAGCGAGTTGTGCTGTGTACTCTTCGATGAAGAACTACAATAAAGTGGACGACTAAAACCCTTCAACAGCTCCTGGCAGTTTTCTCTCTTTCGCACAGCTCTTTTACGTTTACTCGGCTATTTAATTACTCTTCTCAACGCTCATTTTACCCAAGCTACTAACCCAGCTACTCTAAAGCACCATTTCAGCTATGGTTAGGCAATACGTTCAGTACAAGAAAGTACTTTAAATTCTCTTTCCAAAGGGCAGCCTCAAAACGTAAAGCTTTGTAAAACTTTATATACATATCTATTTACTTATCAAAGCACCCGCTACACTTGTATAGTACTACAGGGATGGGGAGAATACAATGAACGCAACAATAAATGGCAGTCGTACTCTATAACAGCATGAACAAAGTGCATTTCACGAGAGCACTGCACTATTTCACAAAAGCAATCACAGTGATTTAGAAAATACTTCGTTTGATATAATGAATTCAGCATGCGGTGGTAATTTGCTGGACATATTCATAGTTCTTGAGAAGAAAAAGCACCCCAAACTCTCGAATCATACAATGTATTGTTTTAATGTTTTTTTGCAGGGTTCAGCTCCAGTGAAGCATAATCAGGCGCGGAAAAATACTTCCCATGGCGATATAAGCTCTAAGGTCAACGTACAGGCCGAGCAATATAAACTTTTAATTAACTTTATCAGTCTCTGTGGACGTGGAAAAAGAGCCAGCACATCAAGAAAGGAAAGGAAAATAAAAACAATAGGTATTAAAGGTTTTGAAAAGTTGAATAATGTATCAGCACTTTGCATATCCGCAAAGGAAAGATAAAATTTTGCGCACTGTTGATTTTTTCCTGACTATGTTTTCCAACCAAAAGTGAAAGGGGCCTCAAAGTATGCCAGTCAAGGCCTTCCAGTTTGAAAATACAGCGCACCAGCTAAGGCGTGCGCTCTTAGCACACGCAACAATAAAAAAAGTCAGAGCAGTTTTATATAAAACAAGCATTTATGAAAGTGATTAGAAAAAGAGGTCACGCTGTGGAAGCCTTTTGTCGACAGTCTAACTTGAGACACCTCACATGTAAACCGATCTATAAAATGCTCGTAAAGAGCGATTTCAGTAAAACGAGCTCTTGAGCAAGTTGGTAACTTTCTTAGGACATAACTTCAGGCGCGAAAACAAACCCATAAAGAAGAAACACCCCCAGACGCAGACAATCTATGCGCTCACAACTAATTTTTGTACCAAAACAGAAACAAACAAACAACCAAAAAACAAAAAATAAGAAAGAAAGAAAGAAAGAAAGAAAGAAAGAAAGAAAGAAGGAAAGAAAGAGAGAAGGAAAGAAAGAAAGAAAGAAAGAAGGAAAGAAAGAAGGAAAGAAAGAAAGAAAGGAAGAAAGAAAGAAAGGAAGGAAGAAAGAAAGAAGGAAAGAAAGAGAGAAAGAAAGAAAGAGAGAGAGGGAAAGAAAGAAAGAAAGAAAGAAAGGAAGAAAGAAAGAAAGATAGAAAGAAAGTAAGAAAGAAAGAGAGAGAGAGAGAGAGAGAGAGAGAGAAAGAAAGAAAGAAAGAAAGAAAGAAAGAAAGAAAGAAAGAAAGAAAGAAAGAAAGAAAGAAAGAAAGAAAGAAAGAAAGAAAGAAAGAAAGAAAGAAAGAAAGAAAGAAAGAAAGAAAGAAAGAAAGAAAGAAAGAATCGTTCTAATGGCAAACTTTGATAGAATAAAGGTCGTACTAGAAACTATCCTAGAAAAACGAGAACGTACAGTCTTTGTCAAAAGTAACCAGGCTCCATGGTTTGCTTCTTATTCGTATAACAGAGCCCTCACGGCTTCCATAAAGATCAAAAAGTTCGTTGAAAGTGAGAAGAGAGGTTCTTCTTACCATACAGAGATTTAGAGCTTGAGGGCTGGCATAACAGCTTTAATATACGACTGAGAAGAAAAACGTGCAGCCTGGTTACTTTTGACAAAGACTGTACGTACATACGCTTGGTTGAGCATTGCAGGTGCTGCAAGAAATGTCCCCTGCATTTCCACAGCACAAAAATAATCGGCAAAAGCGAAGATCAGACCACACGTGGACTTCTGGACCTTTTTTCTACCACAAGGTAAGATGTACTACCTTTCGGTGTGTCTGGTCAAAGGTTTTCAATGGTACATGTCTTTCCTTTTCTGTTTCTTTCTTTCTTACTTTCTTTCCTTCTTTCTTTCTCTCTCTCTCTTTCTTTCTCTTTTCCTTCCTTTCTTTCTCTCTTTCTACCTTTCTTTTTCCTTTCTTCTTTTCTTTAGCCGCCGCGGTGGCTCAGCGGTTATGGTGCTCGGCTGCTGACCCAAAAGACGCGGGTTCGATCCCGGCCGCGGCGGCTAGAATTTCTTTGGAGGAGAAATTCTAGAGGCCCGTGTACTGTGCGATGTCAGTGCACGTTAAAGAACCCCAGGTGGTCGAAATTTCCGGAGCCCTCCACTACGGCGTCTCTCATAGCCTTAGTCGCTTTGGGACGTTAAACCCCATAAACCAAACCAACCAAACCATCTTCTTTTCTTTCTTTCTCTCTTTTGCTTTCGGTATTCTTGGCGCGCATGCGCGATGCATCCTTTATAATCCCCATGCCTCGGTACAATAAATCAGTTGTGAGCGCAGTGATTTTCCGTGCCTGTGGGTGTTTATTCCTTATCAGTTTGTGGTTTTCGCGCCGAAGGTACGTCCCAATATAAGGGCGATTGGCCAAGACTGGACGAATTACATGCCGTCAAGGAGGTGACTCTTCTGCTACACGGCCTTCCCTAAATTCTCTCCGTCCTCTAAGCTCAAAAACAATATCCCAAGTGTACATAGCATTCTTACCGACCTATAACTGCGGCCACAAGTGACCGGCTACATCATGCTACGCTGAGGCGAACAAATATTGACCCCGCAGGTAATATTAGAGGGCGTGGAATCTATTTCTGCGTCCAATTTTGGACTCGAGGCAGTGTAAGTACACGGCAAAGCAAACGGAACACTGAAGCACTTACTTGAGTCATAGAAATGAGGGCTCCAGTTTCTAGCGCAGCCAATATTAAAATCGCAGGTCAATGAATTCAGCAAGCACCAAGAACGAAGCGGAATATCCCGGCTGTCGCTTTAGTTTTTCCTGCAAGGCGGCGGTGCAAGTGCGCCAAGAGGTGTGCCCGCAAAAATCGACAAAACTGACTGCGGTGAAGAAGTTACACGTACAAAAAAAGAAAAGGTTAAAAAGTAGATTGAAGGAAATATTTGTCGTCCACCTATACAACTCTCTTTTATGTGATTGCTCGGGTGCCCGCCGAAAGTGCCTACACTCCATGAAACTCTCTCCGGAATCCAGAAACGCGATATCGTTCGATCAGAAGTATGGAATTGGACCAAACATTCCCTCGGCATACGCGGCTTGACCTTTCTGTGTATGGTTTCTTTTTTGCCGTGATCAAAACGTGGCTACAGAAAGCGGAATAATTTCGCGGGGCCGAAGAAGTTATTAAAGGCATAACCGACCTCGGAAGACTTTCAGGAAGAAGCGCCTTCGAGAGCAGAACAAACATCGGTGCCCAGCTAAGCAAGCTAGAAGAAGAGACATTCGTCATGTGATGACGGAAGAAAAAACTTTTATTGCTGTATAACAGCGTTTTCAGCATATGTATTGAGGACCTATTGGTTGTTTGCTGTCACTACGCGAGCGGTACCTTTCCTGACAAGTAGATTAGCCTAGTCGATTACTGACTCCATAAAGTGAACAGCGACGATACATCAAAGGTAAAGGTCATCCTTTATTCTTAAATAATGTGCGTGTAATATAGTCGGCTTTGCCGTGACGTTATAATTACGAGTTCTTAACAAGTCCATGAGCATCACGACGTAGTTGCCAACATAAGGAATTAAAAACAAGAACATGCTAGCTGGCCGGACGTATTGCTTCATGAAGTTCGGCGTGAAGTAAGCCTAGGACTTGCATATTTGGCCGTGATAAAACTTTGCTAGACCGAAACCAATATAAACACGCCTCTGAAAGACTCAGCCAAAGCGAGCACCGCTGTTCAATGTCAGAGCCGCCCTATCAAAATAAAACGTCTGAAATTGCTGAACGCATGGCAAAGCCTTGTAATTAATCGCACAATAGCGCAGGCCACGCCGGCCATCCCGGAAGTTTAATTGTGCGCTCACGGTTGGTGGAATTTAATTTTTTCCCTCGCATTCAGCCAGCCTTGTTTCCGTGCCTCTTTTGAGGTTTCGCTTCTAATTAAGATCTGTCTATTCTGTCAGGCGCACGCTTTTATCGCTTCGCTTAAAGTCCTGTTAGATGAGATTCGATTTTCTAACTTCGCGCCCTCCAGTGCAACTCAGAAAGGATGGATGGTAAAGAGAAGAGAGTTTTATTTGAATATCTAGCCTATCCTAGTGGCGTACGCCTCTGCCCGTCCAATTACGCCTATGGCTGTCAAGCCTTTTAAATTGCTGACGGCAGATGTAAACACGAACTTGAGCTTTATTTTGTTGTGAAGATCAACTACTTCACAGCACAAAGGATTTCCTCGTATTCTTCAACGAAGCAGTCGATTGCATAGTTTAAAATAGAAAACGCGTTTGCACAAAGTTCTTCCCCATGTACGTCAAACTAAATGACAACTGTTCTTATCCGGCAGAGGCAAAAATCTCAGTTCTGAGCCTCTTTTTCAATGCTCGCATACTATCTAGGCGTCGGACCTGCGCCATCTCATTTAGGAAACTCACACTAATGTTATCGATTCGCTAGCTCGACAACATTCAAAGCAAGTATTTGGAGAAGAGACCACCAATTGAAGACTTTATTTGAAATAAGCAATAACTTAATTCAATTTCCACGAGCAGACCATGGTGCTTCCACATGCTTCTCGGAAGACGCCATTGACAATACGCAGGTAGGACACAGACCGGATGGCAGACATGATCCCTTCGTCTCTCCAAAATCCATCTTTGCCCGTTTGGAATTTTCATATAGCTTTAGCACTACAACTGAGTTCTCCCGATAATCTGAGGGTGTATTCATCCGCCAGCGTAAGCTGCATCAAGCCTCATGGTGTAAATATGCGGGTCTCCCTCATGACGGCATGTAGCCCCAAGCCCGTATAGGCTGCGGGCGGCCTTCCAACAGGGCGTCGAATCTGGCGTGATTAGCTCTACTTTCTACTTTTAGAGCAAGACTGCGCTTTGGACAAGTCTTCATATTGTTGTATTTTTCTGGGGCATAGCTCAGCTGGATTAATAAAGCATCAGGAAGGTTAGGCTTTTAATTTACAGCACACTGTCAACAGCGTGCGCCAAACGTTCGCAACACACACATTTAGCAGCGCGCTTATCTAAGTCAGTTTAATAAAACCTAAAAATTACAAATGCTGCGACAAGTACCCCAAAATCAAGCAGTGTTCCAAAATATCTCGGCGCACATGTGAGCGTAGCTTTAGAGAAGAACCGTAACCTGTCTGCAAAACAGCAGAAGCCTATCTCGCAACCATGTTCCGCCTATCCTCTAATATTGAAAAGACTAGGAGAAAAAATAAACGCACTGATCAGAGATTTTAGTGCTCGCTGGTTTCGTGTCCATCATCATTAGAGTTCTCGTTTCCCAATTTAAAATGTGGGCATTTTCGTGCACCTTCGAAAGCATCACCCTTAATGCCACCAGAATTAGTTGCCCGAGAGCATGCTGGCGGTGATGAGTTTCTGGGCTTAATTGACATAGCGTCAGTCTTGACCCTGTTGTGCCCACGTGGAGGAACTGTCAGATAAAATATTCGAAATTACAGACTTTCGTCGTTCTTGGCGCCCATTTCGCACAAACATCGAAACTGGCGTCTTTCTTTGGAACGATAACATAACTGCACATTTAGAGTTTGCAAATTAGCCTGATATCTAAACGTCTGAAAACAATAAAAGTTCGTACGCATACTCCATTACATATAATAAAATCTATACCAAAATTTAATTTCATCCAATGGTGTGATAATACAGCTGTTGTTGCGAGGTACGGGCTGTGGACTCGATGAAGGCTACGAAATGGGTCTTTAATAAAGGAATTTGACCCAAAAGAAAAGAGGGCCCCAGGCCCTTGGAAGGTACAGACTGGCTACCCGAGCAGCTGCTGGAGGACGACCCTCCTCGTTGGCTCCCGTGCGTTCACTGCCGCTCCCTCGAACGCCGTGCCCACGTGACCAAGCTGCGCGTTCTAGGGAGGAAGCGTCCCCGTGCGCTGACGGTCGCGTTCTCGGAAGGCAGCGTCCTTGGGCATTTACGTTCGCGTTTTCGAACGCCGAACATGAGCCGCGCGTCCGCGACGAGGCCAGCACCTTGCGACGCCTAGTAAAGGTCGGAACGCTCGCGGCACAAACAGTTTCCGGATCTCTGGCCCACAGGCCAGCAGTGTCTTGCAACGTAAACAAGCCAAGGTCCCTTTAGGACCTTGGCTTGTTTCCACGCCGGGAGAGTTAGCTTTTCCAGTGAGCAATTTTGCAGCAGGGGTTCTGGTTTTGGGAAAATTGGCACTTGTCCTCGTCCATATCGTGGTCGTCAGCAGCCGTTGAAGATGTTGGGTCGTTTTGCCGCAGCCTGCCGGAGCAAATTATGATTGGTACGAGAAGGAATTTGGGCAACGGTGTGGTTGGTGATTTCGAGCATAGTGGAAGACGGAGCTACGGCTAAGAAACTGTGGGGCAAGTGGAAGGAAGATACAGCACCTCTACCGAGACGTCCAAGCAGTTCAGGCCAAGCAGTGGGTCCGCAAGCAAGCCTCGCGCTCCTGGATCTTCTTTTTTTCACAACATTAACCGAGCGTTGCAGCTACTCTACATGAGAAATTTTTGGTGGAAATGTGGATCGTACAGAGGTTGTAAAAAACTTACCCTCATCTGAGAGCGGCAGAAGGACAATCGACATATTTAGTCTTTATCTTGCTTAATACGCCGTATATTACAAGGTTGAAACCGAGAAATAAAGCGTGACACGTCTGCCTAGAACCTATGGTTCACCTTTGCTTCTTAACCTAGTGAACAATTTTATGTGAGACTGTGCGCGGGCCCCCAAGAGTTTGACTGAATGCTGACTGGTGCAGGCTGCAAATATGCCAGAAATAATACTCAACTGGCTGGTTAGACTGCTGTGCGAAAATATGCGTGCGAGACAAAAAAAAACTTACCATGTGTCTCAGGTTAAAAACGCATGAGCCTTGTCTTAAGGGCTTTCACACGAAAAGAGACGGAAGACAGCAGCGCAACGCTACGGGGGTCCACGTATTCCGCCATGTTACCCACCTACAGCGCACTAGTCGACGACATGCGGGCATACATAGTTCCGCGAGTGCAATTTAGGCCAGTTGCTTGCGCGAAGCAAGTGAGCCCGCAGAAATTACCGTGGTCGGTTGCACTTATCCCGCATGATTGCGTAGCTTGTTCTTGAAACCGTTAGCACTGAAAGAATAAATCTGAAAAATATTTTATATTTGTTTACAACATGTGCCTAAGTTATCTAAAGGGGTTTTTTTTTTTAGTTCACATACATCCTCGTGATGGCAGAAGCAAACCCTCAATGCTTAACTTGCCTTGCAGCTCCTTGGATAGACGTCCGCACTGCGCGCGTTTTGAAGCGAAAAGCTTCACTAGGCTAGTCAACACCGCGCGTCGCATGAGCCGGAGCCCAGGTTTGCCACTTCTGCGCATGCACGAAACCAAGTGACGTCACGCACGGCGCAGGTGGCCGCAGCCGTCGCCGCCGACTCGTCACTACTTAAAAAAAAAAAAAAAGAAACTATGTCGAGGCTGGGAATCGAACCAGAGCCTCCGGCATTTGAAGGGGAGACGCTACCACTCCGCCGCGAAGGCTCAAGGTTTGAGTATGAATAAAGGCGCATCTAGTGAATGCATGGGTTTCATAAATAAAATAGAAGTAATGAAAAAGTAGAAATAAGAAAAAATAAAAACAATAAAATTAAGGAAAATAAGATTAAAAAACAATAACAATAAGAAAAGAAACAAATATAAAATAAAATGAAAAATAAAATATGCAAAATTAAAAAAAATGACAGGAATGAAAATAAAAACTAAATAAAAAGAAAATATAAAAATAAAATAATAATAACAATAAAAATAAGAAAAGAAACAATAAAAACAAAAATCTGAACAATAAAAAGAAAACAGTGCGCCAGGAAACGCTTTCGCTTTGCAGCCCTTTAGAGCCCTTTAGAGCAGCCGGTCGCGTGCCTTTGGACGCCCGCTCAGACGCCCGCTCCTCGACACAATCGCTTCAGGAAGGAAACGCAGGCATTCCGATCCAAGATTCAGCCATGTTCTCCAAAAAAAGCGACAGTGATTGTCTGATAAAGCGTTTATTTTCACGACAATAATATTTCCGTGCCAAACTGACTGCATAACTCGTCGCCCATGGCGGCCACTTCTGTCACTGGTCATTTGCTTACCCACCTCCTGCTAGTTTCGTCACGATTGACATCAAGACCAAATGAAAACAAAATGAACGGTTACAAAATGCGGCTCCAGGTTAATTTATTGCAGCAGTAAAGACAACTCTCGGAGAGCTTAAAACATTTCTGCATGACTCATCCTCTTTGAAATGTGGAGTCTCAGAAAAGTGCACTCAAGCGGTAGCCGCGTCCCGTCTTGAATCAACACAGCGCTTCAGCCCTTATTCAAGTGCGTCCGGTAGGGGAACAGGACGTCATGAGCACGCCACAAATTGAGTCAGAGATTAAGCGAGCCTCTCAGGAGGGATGTTATGCGGTACCGGAACATGCATTCAGGCTGCCCACGCGTTCAGCCTTACAGTGCGGGCTAAGTGATTACGCGTCTGCTGCGCGTGACAGTCTGTACGGCTCTCAGCTCGGATCAATTACAACTCTAAGACTACTGAGTATCGCCGCCGAATTCGACGAGATAGACGACAGACATTTGAATACAAAATGAGTGTTCTTTGCCTCAGGCAAAAGGGATGCTAAATAGCCGAAATTGAGTTTTTCTTTGACAAACAGCATTGGTGCCGCACTCTTCTTACATAATGGTTTTGTTTTGCACTCAATTACCGAGCCAGTTTATCTGTGATGCAGTTTATTTGCATCTGCTTCTCTCGGGTATCATCATCATCAACATCAGCCTGACTACACCCACTGCAGGGCAAAGGCCTCTCCCATGTCTCTCCAATTAACCCTGTCCTTTGTCTCGGGTATACATGGACGATACTTGCTTCTCAATGTAGCTGCGTATAGTGAAGCTGAAATCTTTAGTTTTAAAGTAAAAGTCAGACGGACTTGCAGATTTTCTCGTTTCTGCTTTCAAACACGTGGCTAATGCGTTCGGTTGCTGAATCTAAGGAAGCGAGATTGAATCCCGGCCGGTGCAGCCGCATTTCGATGCAGGCGAAATGAAAAAAAAAAAAAAAACGCCTATTTGCTGTGCGATGTCAGCGCACGTTAAAGAACTTCAAGGGTCGAAATTAATTCGTAGCGCTCCATCGCGATGCCTCTCATAGGTCGTATGCAGCGTTGGACCGTTAAACCCCCCAAACCACCAGCTATTCTTAAACCAACTTCCCAGATGATACACAATCTGATCATTTGTGAACAAAACGAAATTAAGAATTTTTAATCATTAATCAGCTTACAATGACCATCTCTGCAGATCAGCGTCACTAATCCGTCTCTATCCGTGTAAAGACTCGACATCGCAACAAAGTGGACAGGGAAAAAAAATGGTAGTGCTTTAACGTAGTTGAACCGAGTAGAAGTACGAAACCGGGTGTTTAGCCTGGTTGGTTCATGATTTTGCTTTGCTGGGCCGTCGGCACGTCTGGCGATGGTATTAGACTCAGGTAAGCTCTGATCGAGGTTAAGCTAATCTGATCTGTTCGCACCGCTGATGGAAGTTAACCAGGACGGCGATGCACAATGCACAGCGCGAGAGTGTTGCAGTATAACACGAGGCGTGGTCAGCTGCGGCGATAGCATGATGCTCTCGTGCAAGGGCCACCAAAGCTGATTAATTCGCGCCACCGCGGGCTCGTAACCCAGTCGCGGCAATATTTATTTTATTTCTGCAGATTCACCAAGGTCTTCCTCAAGGTTAAGCTTCACACAAGCTTCGTGGTTGGGTTTGACCGTGCGTAATGGTGCTTTCGCCCTAAAAAAAGATACGCTGCGGCGTCTTTCTGAGCAAACGTAGCTGCCAGCCTCTAACAGAAAAAAACTCGAGCAAATTTATATTTCTCGCTTTGATTCAGAGCGAAAGCTTCAAATACAGCGTTAGATGCGTCAGCATTACGTGTCCTTATTAGACAGCATTTCGCCTGTCTGATGTGGCGCTCAAATGACTGACTAAACAAATGAGTCGGCGAAAACTTCCCCAAAGAAATATTGCGAAGTGTACATTTCTGCATTCGCTGGCCCCAGACTAATTAATGCAGTTTTCCGATTGGATTCTTCGCTTCTTTTGATTTACGTAACCATACCTGTCAAACGCCACCCACACACAAGAAACCTACGCAAGAAAATAGGAAGCGTCAACTAGCGCTCTTGCTTTCTCGTTCTTTTTAATTACAAATGTCCCGTCGACAGAAACCTCTGCTTCACAACCCTTCTCTTTTTCGCCAATTTGTGCCGCAGTGTCAGCTCGATTCGTTACGTAAGGCGATACGCCGGTGTTGAGCGGAAAGACAAGAGGATTTCATTTGGTTTGTGCTTACCAATCACATTAAGATAAGGACGGAGCTACGCCCAGAGAAGAGAGAAACACCGAGATTCGAGTTGCGAAATAACTACGGGCGCATGCCATAAACATCGCTAACTGCCAATCCAATACGTGTGATTCAGAACGCGTTGCTTACCAAGCGTGCATGCTCAGCTTTCACTGCGGTTTCGTAAATTCCTCTTCTAATATTGTACTTTGTTCGGCAACATATACGTGTCACCCTCAGAACAGCGTGTTGTGTGCACCTCGCGTTCGATAATTGAATGCATCTGTGCGGCAGTAAAAGACTAATGAAGGTGAGCTTTATCAGGTGTTCTCAGCTAAACGACACGCTATTTCGGGCGGCCCTGGTTTGTCTCGAAACTGGGTGAACAGTTTGCATGTTAGGTTGCTCGAAACGATTATCTGCGGTTTCCATGCAAAATACGTGCAACTGCGGGAATAATCAACCTCTGCTTCGAGGTTTGGGCTCCACTTCTGATGCGTGCTCGTTTCATCTCGGTTGCGTAAGAATTACCAATTGAATAAGGAATAATGCAAGGCTCTAGTCAGTTCACCAGCCAAGAAAAATTTAACATTTAATTTTTATTAGCTGCAACAATAACTTCATAACACGCAATCTAAAATAACCAGAAACGCGATTCTCTGTTGATGAGTGATAGAGGCGACACCAACCCAACGACAGCTATGAAACGGCAACTGCAATGGAATCTCAAGAAACAGGTGCGTAAGTTGCTTGAGAGATTACGCAAGTTTCAGTCTCCAAAATGAACGCCATTTGCTGCGAGTACTTTCTGTACGTGCGACGTGCCAAAATGAACGCCATTTGCTGCGAGTACTTGCTGTACGTGCGACGTGCTCCGAATCTGAACAGAAAGTCTGCTGTCGATCACGTGGCCTACTCCTTTGCGTTCCTCGCGCTACTCTTGTCGTATTCGAATGGCTGCCGATCGAACCCCACCCTAACACGCACCTCACCTGGTGGGGTGCATGTACACCTCGTACACGCACCCCACCATCCGCGAAAATTTCTCTGGGGGAGAGGTAAAGCTGGTGAGAGTAGGTGAAGTTCTCTGGCGTGATCAGGTGACCTGCCCACCCACGTAACCTGTTCCCTGGGCATCAGAGAACCTTTATTTTCATCGTGTAGGACGCCCGATTGTAAGATGCAGCCAGATGCATCAAACTGCTTCTTGCAAGCTCTGCACGTGTCTTTGTACGGGTTGGGGTTACTTTCAAGGACAGGAGTGGTAGCAGTCTTACACAAAGGTTAAAGGAAGGAAGAGGTTAAAAAAAATCAAGAAAGAGACGAGTTCGGTAGAGATCTAAAAAACCGACGACACTTTCGCTTGCTCTTGCCGAGTAGCGTAAGAGTAGTGAACCTTAGGGGAACGTTCCAGTCCACTAAGCTGAGCGCTGAAAGCGACGCAATTCGTGCAATTTTAATTTCTTTAAGAACCAACCATCGACCGACAGTTTGGGAGGCTAGCTTTTGTTCCCTTCTAGGAGTTTTAGCTCTCAACACACGATGTTTACGAGGAGTAAAAAAGTGAAAGCTTGAAACCGCTCAAGACGATTTTAAAAGGAGACTGAGGTGAAATAGAAGTTGGCCTGCATCGATAAGGGGCCACGTTCTAATCATAAAGACACTGCTTTCACCGCAAATGGGTTTCTATAATATAGGAAAACCTAAAAAAAAAAACTAAATACCGGTGTCACCATTCGCGGCCAATTTTGAGTGCGTATCCTTGAAGCTACGCTTCACCGCCATTCCCTTACAAACGATGGGAAACTGCGCTTTATGGTAAAGGCGTCACGGGTTTTAATCGACCGGAGGGAACGTTGTTTCATGTAATTTTTGCGGCGATAAATGTGTCTTCTGCCGCCAGATAAATGCCAACGCGTTTAGAATTGCAAACAAGGGCCAAGAACATCATGTCAGCACATCTTAACTCGACCACGGAAAAAGAAAACAAAAAAAAAACAACGCATTTTTAGCATCTTACTGGCCTAGTGGTTATGAAAGCTCGACATTCAGAAAATGAACATTATCCTGTCTAGTAGTTCCATTAACGGTGGCTCAGTGGTCAGAGCGCTACGCTACTGATCCGGAGGACTCGGGCTAAAACCGGCAACGGCGGCCTCGTTTCAATGAAGGCGAAACACAAAAGCCACCCATAGGCTGTGCAACGTCAGAGCATGCTAAAGAACCTCAGGTGGCCCGAATTAACCGAGAGCCCTTCATTACGGAGTGCTTCCTAACCGAAGTGTCGCTTTGCGACATTAAACCAACTGTTTGTGTACTGTTTCTTAGAATAAATAAAAAAATCAAAAAGAACCTCACAAACCATACATAGTTTTGTTAAGTTGGGCTTCGTTCCACTAAAGGTCTTTGAACTGTGAAGCAACCTTTACAGTTCTTGAAAGGCACTCTCGAAATCGTCTTTTACAGCAATAATTGTTTCTAAGACATTTCAGCACGAGACAGAGTCGTCCTATCCGGTTTAGTCACGTGACAGATGACGCCATGTGCATTTCTGGGGGAATGTTTCTACAGGACGAGAACGCAAGGACACCTGAAACATGGTTACTTCGTTGCCTACCGAATTGATCAAAGAACAATAATGCTAACAGCAGCAGCAGCGACAAGCAGCTTTCTCAGAGTTCTGCGTCTCAACGAGCAAAGGTAAGAATTGACGAATTTGTTCACAGTGCAGAAAAATCGGGTTCAAAGTAAAATAGTGGCATAAACACGCAAGGCAATTCGGGAACGTTGAGTTGTCAACAGAAAGCGGGCAAAGGTAATGCGTGTCTCCTTGTAGGAGTATTTCACAAGAACGCAGCTAAGGCTACATCGTGCAAAGAAAGATCACAGAGAACGGATAAAAGATTAATACAAAAAATTCAAGCGGCGAGATGATACATAATATTAGACGTCATAAAAGTAAAGCGATTTGACTATGTTTCATATCACACATGACAACTGCCCACCAGTGCGTTGCGCAGCCTGCACAGACCGAAGAATGTTGATGTCGTCCGGTAACGCTTTACAGGCGTCAATGCGGTACTTACCGTCGTCCTTTCAGCACTCAGTTATGCACAGAATTTCCATTCCATCTACTTCAATAATGCAATCCTTCCAGAAATCACACGATACTTTTTGCAGGACGGGGAATAAAACAGACAGCTATTTTTTGGAAATATGAAACCAGCCTCAGCCCTGTATCCTTATGACCTTAATTCACAACAACAGATGGCCTTGAAATCATTAATACATGAAAACAGCAATGAATATAGACAGCTGAACAAAATAAAAAGTCTGTCACCGGTTCTGTACTGAGGAAGAAAATAGCAGCGGACTGACGGAGAGGACCCACAAGTTGCTGGTGACAGCGTTTATTCACGTGCAAACAAAGAAGAAAAGAAAAGATATTGATCGCACTCAATAAAACTCATAGACAAGTAAAGAGAAAAACTAGGAGAAGACATTAAAGGCTTCTTTGTGTTTTACGGGCTCTAGGCGCGTCGACCCATTCGTGCAGCACAGCAGATTTGTTTTTCATTTGCTTGGCTGTTCGAACGCTTGCCAGACCTCATGGTTGAAAGAAGGTGCTTTATAGAGATGAAACTTATTCAAGCAGGAAGTAAACGTCCTTAACGCTGAAAAACAACGTAACCAAAGCTATATAAAATGTAGGCAGGTGAAAGGCACTTAGAATGGCAAAACATCAAAATTATCGACCGCAGCAGTACATTATGGGGCCGTAGTAAAATTTCTTTATTTTTTATTTGCCATTTGTTTCATTTATTTATTTAATTAATTAATTAATTAATTAATTAATTAATTAATTAATTAATTATATCAGTCTTTCCTGGACCAAGATAAGCGTGGATACAAGCAATAAATTGTAGAATACGCAGGCCAGTGCGGTAAAACAGTCAGTACAGTTAAATACAGTCAATAAGATTCAATCACTACAATATGCCATTTATATGCACTACTGTTTTAAATATCTTGAAATAAAAAAAAAACAGCAGCTGGGTGTGTACAGTCGCGGGTAAAAAAGATTAGCACACATGACGGAACACCTGAGCGCCGGAATGACAACGCGTGACGCTGCGGGTGCCGAAGAGGCTGAAAACGAGAGTGCCGGGCCGTTCCCATTCTACAGTATTAGGGGTGTTCAGCGGAGTGCCACGGACAGCAAAATTACTGGCTGAAAGCAGCGCTATCATCTATTGTTACCGCGAGTTCCTTTTGACAAACCATCGCGGACATAAAAAAAAAACAGTAATAAAAAGAGGCCATCTTTGCTCATGATAACCGAGCCAAAATAAATGCCGCAAGCACAGTTACGTAGGGTCGGCACTTGAACGCTCGGGCGGTGCACGCTTGATAAAGCTTACTTCATGCCGTCCCCCCCTACGCTGCAAACATGGAAACGGCCCGTTAGGCAGGTCTGTGTACCGCAGCGCCGCGTGGTGAGATATACGAATTCTAATCGCCAATGATCTGTGCTAATAATTTTTGCTCGCGTCTGTACGTTTACAACTCTTCTGGGAGTCCAGGCGGATGCTGTGACAGGAAAAAGGAGTATTGGAAATAGTCTCTAACAAAATTTCTCTACTTGAACGTGTTTAAAGTTTAACATGTTTATTACTACTCACACAAGCCTTTGTTTCATTTGTGTATTGTTCTTTTGCCACCTGAATTAAACCATTCATGGCTTAACGAAACAGAGTTAGTCTTTTTTCTTTTCGTCTGTGAGACAGGAGTTTCAGTATCTTCCGTAGCTGAAACCGAGTCGAAGGAGTTTTTTGTTGTACCAGGTTAGGAGATAATAACTGCGCTAGTTTCTTCTTTTTCTGTAATTCAGTACATTAGCTCAAGTACAGAGTTGAAGAAAAACTCGTTTCATTTGAGACGCTCATATTAAATTGTCAAAAAGCGGATGCCGGCCATAATATAAAAATGAACTTTACGCTTGCTTTCTTTTTTTTTTTTGATTTCATTGTAAGCGTCAGCTTTTTAGTGTTTTAGTGCATTGATTTCGTTGTACGAACTCTTCTAAGAATGAACAACAGGCCTGGCACTGAATGACTTGGGTTATTATATTGCAAGCAAGAATTTTTGTAAGCCTTTCTTCAGCCTCATTAATTAATTTGGAAACAAGGAAATGAATGCCCCAGTCATAACTGTCCGGTTCATAACACGACTGCCGCCGCGGTGGCTAAGCGGTTATGGTGCTCGGCTGCTAACCCGAAAGACGCGGGTTCGATCCCGGCCGCGGCGGCTAGAATTTCTTTGGAGGGGAAATTCTAGAGGCCCGTGTACTGTGCGTTGTCAGTGCACGTTAAAGAACCCCAGGTGGTCGAAATTTCCGGAGCCCTCCACTACGGCGTCTCTCATAGCCTTAGTTGCTTTGGGACGTTAAACCCCATAAACCAAACCAAACCATAACACGACTGAGCAAGCTTGCTTGCAGATACAGAATAAAAACTGGCACGTATCTGTACAACCGCCTTCGTAACGTTAACAGTGGCTCAAAATTTTCCCGGCTGCCATACCGCGACATTCCACATACGACCGCGGGAGAAACGCCAGCAAACTTTTTCATCGGTAGAGGACTTCGCACAAGACTCGACGAAGTCATCCCTTCGGTCGGGGAACAGTGTATCAGCAACAGCTTGCCCATACAGATCAACGAAAAACACATGAGCGACTTTTCAACATCCACGATGAGGTCCTCGTAAAGAACTAAAGAGGCCCCACGGATGGGCTCCTGGCACGATTGTCAAGCAGTCTATTTCATTCAAGGTTCGAGTAGGGATGAACGGTGGGGTGCACATCTGGCGTCGTTATCAAGACCAGACGACAGGATTTCACAGACGACAAGATTTCAGGAATCCTGAAAGCTACAGTGAACCACTTTCAGCTGCAGCTGTTGCGTTAACGAATGACCCTCCAAAAAAGCGGTGCTTGCCACAAAGGGACCGGTGACCCTCGGACAGATGTCACTCATAGCATCATTGCATTGTATATTATTCCAAAGGACGTCTCTCCTCTTATCGCACATGCTAGCTTTAAAAGACCGCTTGTACGAGCTCATCGCTGTCAGTAATGTAACCTGCTTGCGGCCTGCAAAGTAACAAGAATAAACGTCCCTCAAAGTTTCAACTACGCGCCCCAGTTCGGGATACTAAAATGACAGTTCCACAGAAATATGGCACCGGTGGCGCCATCCGCATAGCCCCCCAGGCACCTCCGGTGGCTGGACCTTCTGGCACTCACAGGTAAAATTATACCTCCAACCTACGAGTCTAGCACCTACCCAACACGAAGTGGATGCAGAGGCAGAGGCCACGACCACGATGTCCGAGTGGTTGCACCATCTGCTTTTATATGTCAACTTTAATACGTCTCTATTCCTTCGAAATCACCAGCCAGCTAACGCTGCATCATTCGCGTTACCAACTCGCAACTATCCTGCGTTTTTTTTAAATTTTATTAGCGCCGTCTGAGAATGCCTGCTTGGGCCTTTGCTCTGAAGCCTACTCACCTGTTCCGCGTATATTAAGCGCCACGTGCCAGTGGCTAAACCAGCTCTAGCCTAGGCCTTCTCCTCCTTTGCGCTCTAATTTCTTTCTAATCCTCACACTTAATTGTTTCTTCTTCCTACTGTAGTTTTTTTCTTGGGGGGCGGGGAAGGAGGGGGGGGGGGGGGAGATGCGGCTAAAGTGTGCCCCATCATTTCCTTGGCAAATGTTTACGTTCATCGGGCTCATTTGCATAACCATCTAATACCAAGGACGTAGCATTTGCACAAAGAAATGGAAATGCGAAATGGATGTTCGGATGCAGTGGCCTGCTCCAAATGACTTAGATAGGATAAAACATCAGAAAAGAACATAATCTCCAGTACAGCGAAAGAAAATCAATTAGCAATGTCTAATGCATTTTACGGCGATGGCGGCGGAAGAAGGACGTGGCCTGATTCTTCCCAGTTTTTACAGTAGGCCCAGTCCCTTGATTTATTTTGTCCTGCACCACCTTCAGCACGCATTCACCGTCGCTCTCATCAGCCAGCTTTACTAACGGAGGTATCAAGATTTTCCGTGAAACTTCACCGGAATCTATCGCCCCTTAGCGTTATCAACGGAAAGCGAACTTTTCCACTGGTGATATGCCGCGGAAACTATCATTCCGCCAGCGGTGGCGGCGGAAGGAGGACACGGCCTGATCTTTCATGTATTTCTACTTTTTGCAGCTGGGTGAAAATTGTTTCGATGCTTTGCTGCCAGCGCTCGCTTCTCTTTTTTTTTTCTCTCGCATCGTTGCCATTTCACTACTAACGCGTTGTTTTCACTTTGTTGTTCACCTGTCTGTGATTTGAAAGTGACTTCATCATGCCTACTGAAAGGGAAGCAGTATAGGCCACCGGAGACCGGGTTCATGAAGTGCACGAAGTGCAGTCATGGTTACTACGCAGAAAAATGTTTAGGAGTGACTGAGGCCTTGTTAAAATTGACGAAAGATTCGCCAAGATTTGCGCAAGTGCCCTACTTGTAGCGCTGCAATTACAATTTATTCTGCATTATCCGCTTGTGGAGTTTCTGGTGAGCTCCACGCATGCACCACGGTCTCCCACAGTCAATACAACGGCGCCATCTAGAAGCAACGTAGGGCAATTCAAAAAGCCGCATTATACTGAAAGACACAATTTGGCGCGCGAGATTCGAGTTCTCTATCACAAAGCGCGAAATTGTAAGCGCTTGACGCCATTTTTAAGTTTGTCGATAAAAGTCATAGTTCAGGGTGATCGACTCTTAGGGTAAACCCTCAAGTGTGTGGCGGTGCTGTGATGAAATAAAATTGGTGCCCTCAGGCTTATGACATGAGTTGAAGCAATAATTTTGATGCATGCAGAAGAAATTAACCGCGTTTCGTTTTCTACAGCTCACACAGGCGTAAGCAACGAATACGGTTGTTATTACAGAGCCGCGAAACATTATGACGCTAAAGCTTTCCTTCAACTGCTTTCCGTCTCTTAGCTTTTCTTTCTCTTTCTCTCTCTCTCTTTCTATCATGCTTGCTTTGTAGCTTGTTTGCTTGCCTACTGGCTTCATTTTCGCTGTATTTCGCATAAGGGCATTAAGTAAATTCGTTCACAGCAGAGTGGCTTTTTGGGCTTGTTGGTACATAGTTCCAATACACTGTAGCGCAGCAAAAGATGAGGACACAAGAGACGAGAAACGAACAGCACGAGCGCTAACTTCCAACAAATTTTATTCTCCTGAAGCATCACATTTATGCGCCAGAAAACAGTAATCACATGTGCGAACAGTATCAATTCCTTAGAAAAACGAGCTCTTTATCTAAGAGGAGAATGGAAGGTGTGCTTACACACGAGCATCCTGACCTATTTATCTTTTCGGCTTCAATGATTTCGCGCGTTACCCTTTCTCTGCTTTTTCCTATTACCAGACATTTATCAAAGAAAGGCTTACAGGTTTTTGACTTGCATGCGAGAATGTGGTCAACTAGCGATCCACCCTGCCCGTTTCTGACGTTGCGAGCATGTTCCATTACAGCAATATAGTATTTTATGGGCTCATAACATTTCCTCCGAAACATCTTGTTGTCTTTTCCTGAAGAAGTGTGCAGCACCGGATTGTTAACCTGTTTCTTGTGCGTAGATTTGGAGTAAACCCAACTTTTCACAAAGAGTAATCGCCTTCCCCAAGTTTTACTACACCTTTTCTTTGTATATCATTGTAGAGTTGCGGCCACAGGTTCGAACAGGTGTCGCTTAACCAGCGTTAGCGTTTAACCTGGCTCATGCTGATTGAAGTACACGCGCCAACTCCCTTGCATCTGATTTAGCTGGCGCCGGCTATCGGGAATGACACGAATAGCGCCCATCCAACTTGCCCTTGCTCGCTGCAGGTGGCGCTGCCACTATGCCTTTGGGACGGATAAAAATAAAAGATCAAAGATTTTTTTTTTTTAAATTCTTACAGAAGCACGCCACTTTTCGAGGCTACGGCTGTGCCCTTAGAAACAAATGTACAGAAAAAAATTGACTTCATAGACTACGTGAACATGCACATATCTAGCTTTCCTGGGCATTAGTTTTCCCGTACCTTCTCCCGCAGCTGTTGGACATCAACAACTATAGTCATTTATTGGCCGCCAGTAACTCAGTGAGGACATTTTAAACCATTTTTAAACGAATAATTTTTAGAAAACTAGTGCTCCAAGAAATTCGGCGCGAA